>NC_085035.1:0-120000 GCF_963692335.1 Osmerus eperlanus
CTAACCCTAACCCTAACCCTAACCCTAACCCTAACCCTAACCCTAACCCTAACCCTAACCCTAACCCTAACCTAACCCTAACCCTAACCCTAACCCTAACCCTAACCCTAACCCTAACCCTAACCCTAACCCTAACCCTAACCCTAACCCTAACCCCTAACCCTAACCCTAACCCTAACCCTAACCCTAACCCTAACCCTAACCCTAACCCTAACCCTAACCCTAACCCTAACCCTAACCCTAACCCTAACCCTAACCCTAACCCTAACCCTAACCCTAACCCTAACCCTAACCCTAACCCTAACCCTAACCCTAACCCTAACCCTAACCCTAACCCTAACCCTAACCCTAACCCTAACCCTAACCCTAACCCTAACCCTAACCCTAACCCTAACCCTAACCCTAACCCTAACCCTAACCCTAACCCTAACCCTAACCCTAACCCTAACCCTAACCCTAACCCTAACCCTAACCCTAACCCTAACCCTAACCCTAACCCTAACCCTAACCCTAACCCTAACCCTAACCCTAACCCTAACCCTAACCCTAACCCTAACCCTAACCCTAACCCTAACCCTAACCCTAACCCTAACCCTAACCCTAACCCTAACCCTAACCCTAACCCTAACCCTAACCCTAACCCTAACCCTAACCCTAACCCTAACCCTAACCCTAACCCTAACCCTAACCCTAACCCTAACCCTAACCCTAACCCTAACCCTAACCCTAACCCTAACCCTAACCCTAACCCTAACCCTAACCCTAACCCTAACCCTAACCCTAACCCTAACCCTAACCCTAACCCTAACCCTAACCCTAACCCTAACCCTAACCCTAACCCTAACCCTAACCCTAACCCTAACCCTAACCCTAACCCTAACCCTAACCCTAACCCTAACCCTAACCCTAACCCTAACCCTAACCCTAACCCTAACCCTAACCCTAACCCTAACCCTAACCCTAACCCTAACCCTAACCCTAACCCTAACCCTAACCCTAACCCTAACCCTAACCCTAACCCTAACCCTAACCCTAACCCTAACCCTAACCCTAACCCTAACCCTAACCCTAACCCTAACCCTAACCCTAACCCTAACCCTAACCCTAACCCTAACCCTAACCCTAACCCTAACCCTAACCCTAACCCTAACCCTAACCCTAACCCTAACCCTAACCCTAACCCTAACCCTAACCCTAACCCTAACCCTAACCCTAACCCTAACCCTAACCCTAACCCTAACCCTAACCCTAACCCTAACCCTAACCCTAACCCTAACCCTAACCCTAACCCTAACCCTAACCCTAACCCTAACCCTAACCCTAACCCTAACCCTAACCCTAACCCTAACCCTAACCCTAACCCTAACCCTAACCCTAACCCTAACCCTAACCCTAACCCTAACCCTAACCCTAACCCTAACCCTAACCCTAACCCTAACCCTAACCCTAACCCTAACCCTAACCCTAACCCTAACCCTAACCCTAACCCTAACCCTAACCCTAACCCTAACCCTAACCCTAACCCTAACCCTAACCCTAACCCTAACCCTAACCCTAACCCTAACCCTAACCCTAACCCTAACCCTAACCCTAACCCTAACCCTAACCCTAACCCTAACCCTAACCCTAACCCTAACCCTAACCCTAACCCTAACCCTAACCCTAACCCTAACCCTAACCCTAACCCTAACCCTAACCCTAACCCTAACCCTAACCCTAACCCTAACCCTAACCCTAACCCTAACCCTAACCCTAACCCTAACCCTAACCCTAACCCTAACCCTAACCCTAACCCTAACCCTAACCCTAACCCTAACCCTAACCCTAACCCTAACCCTAACCCTAACCCTAACCCTAACCCTAACCCTAACCCTAACCCTAACCCTAACCCTAACCCTAACCCTAACCCTAACCCTAACCCTAACCCTAACCCTAACCCTAACCCTAACCCTAACCCTAACCCTAACCCTAACCCTAACCCTAACCCTAACCCTAACCCTAACCCTAACCCTAACCCTAACCCTAACCCTAACCCTAACCCTAACCCTAACCCTAACCCTAACCCTAACCCTAACCCTAACCCTAACCCTAACCCTAACCCTAACCCTAACCCTAACCCTAACCCTAACCCTAACCCTAACCCTAACCCTAACCCTAACCCTAACCCTAACCCTAACCCTAACCCTAACCCTAACCCTAACCCTAACCCTAACCCTAACCCTAACCCTAACCCTAACCCTAACCCTAACCCTAACCCTAACCCTAACCCTAACCCTAACCCTAACCCTAACCCTAACCCTAACCCTAACCCTAACCCTAACCCTAACCCTAACCCTAACCCTAACCCTAACCCTAACCCTAACCCTAACCCTAACCCTAACCCTAACCCTAACCCTAACCCTAACCCTAACCCTAACCCTAACCCTAACCCTAACCCTAACCCTAACCCTAACCCTAACCCTAACCCTAACCCTAACCCTAACCCTAACCCTAACCCTAACCCTAACCCTAACCCTAACCCTAACCCTAACCCTAACCCTAACCCTAACCCTAACCCTAACCCTAACCCTAACCCTAACCCTAACCCTAACCCTAACCCTAACCCTAACCCTAACCCTAACCCTAACCCTAACCCTAACCCTAACCCTAACCCTAACCCTAACCCTAACCCTAACCCTAACCCTAACCCTAACCCTAACCCTAACCCTAACCCTAACCCTAACCCTAACCCTAACCCTAACCCTAACCCTAACCCTAACCCTAACCCTAACCCTAACCCTAACCCTAACCCTAACCCTAACCCTAACCCTAACCCTAACCCTAACCCTAACCCTAACCCTAACCCTAACCCTAACCCTAACCCTAACCCTAACCCTAACCCTAACCCTAACCCTAACCCTAACCCTAACCCTAACCCTAACCCTAACCCTAACCCTAACCCTAACCCTAACCCTAACCCTAACCCTAACCCTAACCCTAACCCTAACCCTAACCCTAACCCTAACCCTAACCCTAACCCTAACCCTAACCCTAACCCTAACCCTAACCCTAACCCTAACCCTAACCCTAACCCTAACCCTAACCCTAACCCTAACCCTAACCCTAACCCTAACCCTAACCCTAACCCTAACCCTAACCCTAACCCTAACCCTAACCCTAACCCTAACCCTAACCCTAACCCTAACCCTAACCCTAACCCTAACCCTAACCCTAACCCTAACCCTAACCCTAACCCTAACCCTAACCCTAACCCTAACCCTAACCCTAACCCTAACCCTAACCCTAACCCTAACCCTAACCCTAACCCTAACCCTAACCCTAACCCTAACCCTAACCCTAACCCTAACCCTAACCCTAACCCTAACCCTAACCCTAACCCTAACCCTAACCCTAACCCTAACCCTAACCCTAACCCTAACCCTAACCCTAACCCTAACCCTAACCCTAACCCTAACCCTAACCCTAACCCTAACCCTAACCCTAACCCTAACCCTAACCCTAACCCTAACCCTAACCCTAACCCTAACCCTAACCCTAACCCTAACCCTAACCCTAACCCTAACCCTAACCCTAACCCTAACCCTAACCCTAACCCTAACCCTAACCCTAACCCTAACCCTAACCCTAACCCTAACCCTAACCCTAACCCTAACCCTAACCCTAACCCTAACCCTAACCCTAACCCTAACCCTAACCCTAACCCTAACCCTAACCCTAACCCTAACCCTAACCCTAACCCTAACCCTAACCCTAACCCTAACCCTAACCCTAACCCTAACCCTAACCCTAACCCTAACCCTAACCCTAACCCTAACCCTAACCCTAACCCTAACCCTAACCCTAACCCTAACCCTAACCCTAACCCTAACCCTAACCCTAACCCTAACCCTAACCCTAACCCTAACCCTAACCCTAACCCTAACCCTAACCCTAACCCTAACCCTAACCCTAACCCTAACCCTAACCCTAACCCTAACCCTAACCCTAACCCTAACCCTAACCCTAACCCTAACCCTAACCCTAACCCTAACCCTAACCCTAACCCTAACCCTAACCCTAACCCTAACCCTAACCCTAACCCTAACCCTAACCCTAACCCTAACCCTAACCCTAACCCTAACCCTAACCCTAACCCTAACCCTAACCCTAACCCTAACCCTAACCCTAACCCTAACCCTAACCCTAACCCTAACCCTAACCCTAACCCTAACCCTAACCCTAACCCTAACCCTAACCCTAACCCTAACCCTAACCCTAACCCTAACCCTAACCCTAACCCTAACCCTAACCCTAACCCTAACCCTAACCCTAACCCTAACCCTAACCCTAACCCTAACCCTAACCCTAACCCTAACCCTAACCCTAACCCTAACCCTAACCCTAACCCTAACCCTAACCCTAACCCTAACCCTAACCCTAACCCTAACCCTAACCCTAACCCTAACCCTAACCCTAACCCTAACCCTAACCCTAACCCTAACCCTAACCCTAACCCTAACCCTAACCCTAACCCTAACCCTAACCCTAACCCTAACCCTAACCCTAACCCTAACCCTAACCCTAACCCTAACCCTAACCCTAACCCTAACCCTAACCCTAACCCTAACCCTAACCCTAACCCTAACCCTAACCCTAACCCTAACCCTAACCCTAACCCTAACCCTAACCCTAACCCTAACCCTAACCCTAACCCTAACCCTAACCCTAACCCTAACCCTAACCCTAACCCTAACCCTAACCCTAACCCTAACCCTAACCCTAACCCTAACCCTAACCCTAACCCTAACCCTAACCCTAACCCTAACCCTAACCCTAACCCTAACCCTAACCCTAACCCTAACCCTAACCCTAACCCTAACCCTAACCCTAACCCTAACCCTAACCCTAACCCTAACCCTAACCCTAACCCTAACCCTAACCCTAACCCTAACCCTAACCCTAACCCTAACCCTAACCCTAACCCTAACCCTAACCCTAACCCTAACCCTAACCCTAACCCTAACCCTAACCCTAACCCTAACCCTAACCCTAACCCTAACCCTAACCCTAACCCTAACCCTAACCCTAACCCTAACCCTAACCCTAACCCTAACCCTAACCCTAACCCTAACCCTAACCCTAACCCTAACCCTAACCCTAACCCTAACCCTAACCCTAACCCTAACCCTAACCCTAACCCTAACCCTAACCCTAACCCTAACCCTAACCCTAACCCTAACCCTAACCCTAACCCTAACCCTAACCCTAACCCTAACCCTAACCCTAACCCTAACCCTAACCCTAACCCTAACCCTAACCCTAACCCTAACCCTAACCCTAACCCTAACCCTAACCCTAACCCTAACCCTAACCCTAACCCTAACCCTAACCCTAACCCTAACCCTAACCCTAACCCTAACCCTAACCCTAACCCTAACCCTAACCCTAACCCTAACCCTAACCCTAACCCTAACCCTAACCCTAACCCTAACCCTAACCCTAACCCTAACCCTAACCCTAACCCTAACCCTAACCCTAACCCTAACCCTAACCCTAACCCTAACCCTAACCCTAACCCTAACCCTAACCCTAACCCTAACCCTAACCCTAACCCTAACCCTAACCCTAACCCTAACCCTAACCCTAACCCTAACCCTAACCCTAACCCTAACCCTAACCCTAACCCTAACCCTAACCCTAACCCTAACCCTAACCCTAACCCTAACCCTAACCCTAACCCTAACCCTAACCCTAACCCTAACCCTAACCCTAACCCTAACCCTAACCCTAACCCTAACCCTAACCCTAACCCTAACCCTAACCCTAACCCTAACCCTAACCCTAACCCTGGACAGAAGACCTCAGAGCACGCTCCTGCTTAGACCCTGTGGTGCGCACACGTCCATCAGTGGATTCGGGGGTGGTCATCCATGTACCCATCGGTTACTAACGTCCTCTTTAGTGCTTAGGCCTTTACTTACCCTGGGCCGCGAGCGCAACAGGGTCTACAGGCCTGGGACCCCTTTGGGGTCCTGGAGGGGGTCTACTCCCCTACCCCCTCTGGTGGAAGATCTACATGGCTCTAGGATACGAGTGCATTTCCCCCTAAGCCTATGCGGGTCGAAGTACTGAACTGCTTGGCGCGGGGGGCATCAGAGATAACACCTAACCTAACCCTAACCCTAACCCTAACCCTAACCCTAACCCTAACCCTAACCCTAACCCTAACCCTAACCCTAACCCTAACCCTAACCCTAACCCTAACCCTAACCCTATTGGATTTTTTTTTTAATTGACCATATTTGTCTTCCCTTTTTGTCCGGCCCATAACTCTGCCTAGAAAGGCCCTACATGCCCCAAACTTGGTCTGGTCTGCTCATCAGAGTCCCCTCTACGGGCGTGTTTTGGATTGGATTTTTTTTTTTAATTGACCATATTTGTCTTCCCTTTTTGTCCGGCCCATAACTCTGCCTAGAAAGGCCCTTCATGCCCCAAACTTGGTCTGGTCTGCTCATCAGAGTCCCCTCTACGGGCGTGTTTTGTATTGGATTTGTTTTAAAATTGACCATATTTGTCTTCCCTTTTTGTCCGGCCCATAACTCTGCCTAGAAAGGCCCTACATGCCCCAAACTTGGTCTGGTCTGCTCATCAGAGTCCCCTCTACGGGCGTGATTTGGATTGGATTTTAAAAAAATTGACCATATTTTTCTTGAATTTTTGTCCGGCCCATAACTCTGCCTAGAAAGGCCCTACATGCCCCAAACTTGGTCTGGTCTGCTCATCAGAGTCCCCTGTACGGGCATGTTTTGGATTGGATTTTTTTTTTTTTATGACTATATTTGTCTTCCCTTTTTGTCTGGCCCATAACTCTGCCTAGAAAGGCCCTACATGCCCCAAACTTGGTCTGGTCTGCTCATCAGAGTCCCCTCTACGGGCGTGTTTTGGATTAGATTTTAAGATTTTTGACCATATTTGTCTTCCCTTTTTGTCTGGCCCATAACTCTGCCTAGAAAGGCCCTACATGCCCCAAACTTGGTCTGGTCTGCTCATCAGAGTCCCCTCTACGGGCGTGTTTTGGATTGGATTTTAAAAAATTTGACCATATTTTTCTTCCCTTTTTGTCCGGCCCATAACTCTGCCTAGAAAGGCCCTACATGCCCCAAACTTGGTCTGGTCTGCTCATCAGAGTCCCCTCTACGGGCGTGTTTTGGATTGGATTTTTAAAAATTTGACCATATTTTTCTTCCCTTTTTGTCCGGCCCATAACTCTGCCTAGAAAGGCCCTACATGCCCCAAACTTGGTCTGGTCTGCTCATCAGAGTCCCCTCTACGGGCGAGTTTTGGATTGGATTTAAAAAAAATGGACCATATTTGTCTTCCCTTTTTGTCCGGCCCATAACTCTGCCTAGAAAGGCCCTACATGCCCCAAACTTGGTCTGGTCTGCTCATCAGAGTCCCCTCTGCGGGCGTGTTTTGGATTGGATTTGTTTTAAAATTGACCATATTTGACTTCCCTTTTTGTCCGGCCCATAACTCTGCCTAGAAAGGCCCTACATGCCCCAAACTTGGTCTGGTCTGCTCATCAGAGTCCCCTCTACGGGCGTGTTTTGGATTTTTTACCATATTTGTCTTCCCTTTCTGTCTGGCCCATAACTCTGCCTAGAAAGGCCCTACATGCCCCAAACTTGGTCTGGTCTGCTCATCAGAGTCCCCTCTACGGGCGTGTTTTGGATTGGATTTTTAAAAATTTGACCATATTTTTCTTCCCTTTTTGTCCGGCCCATAACTCTGCCTAGAAAGGCCCTACATGCCCCAAACTTGGTCTGGTCTGCTCATCAGAGTCCCCTCTACGGGCGTGTTTTGGATTGGATTTGTTTTTTAAATTGACCATATTTGTTTTCCCTTTTTGTCCGGCCCATAACTCTGCCTAGAAAGGCCCTACATGCCCCAAACTTGGTCTGGTCTGCTCATCAGAGTCCCCTCTACGGGCGTGTTTTGGATTGGATTTTTTTTTTAATTGACCATATTTGTCTTCCCTTTTTGTCCGGCCCATAACTCTGCCTAGAAAGGCCCTACATGCCCCAAACTTGGTCTGGTCTGCTCATCAGAGTCCCCTCTACGGGCGTGTTTTGGATTGGATTTTTTTTTTTAATTGACCATATTTGTCTTCCCTTTTTGTCCGGCCCATAACTCTGCCTAGAAAGGCCCTACATGCCCCAAACTTGGTCTGGTCTGCTCATCAGAGTCCCCTGTACGGGCGTGTTTTGGATTGGATTTGTTTTAAAATTGACCATATTTGACTTCCCTTTTTGTCCGGCCCATAACTCTGCCTAGAAAGGCCCTACATGCCCCAAACTTGGTCTGGTCTGCTCATCAGAGTCCCCTCTACGGGCGTGTTTTGGATTGGATTTTTTTTTTTTTATAACTATATTTGTCTTCCCTTTTTGTCTGGCCCATAACTCTGCCTAGAAAGGCCCTACATGCCCCAAACTTGGTCTGGTCTGCTCATCAGAGTCCACTCTACGGGCGTTTTTTGGATTAGATTTTAAGATTTTTGACCATATTTGTCTTCCCTTTTTGTCTGGCCCATAACTCTGCCTAGAAAGGCCCTACATGCCCCAAACTTGGTCTGGTCTGCTCATCAGAGTCCCCTCTACGGGCGTGTTTTGGATTGGATTTTTAAAAATTTGACCATATTTTTCTTCCCTTTTTGTCCGGCCCATAACTCTGCCTAGAAAGGCCCTACATGCCCCAAACTTGGTCTGGTCTGCTCATCAGAGTCCCCTCTACGGGCGTGTTTTGGATTGGATTTGTTTTTTAAATTGACCATATTTGTCTTCCCTTTTTGTCCGGCCCATAACTCTGCCTAGAAAGGCCCTACATGCCCCAAACTTGGTCTGGTCTGCTCATCAGAGTCCCCTCTACGGGCGTGTTTTGGATTGGATTTGTTTTTTAAATTGACCATATTTGTCTTCCCTTTTTGTCCGGCCCATAACTCTGCCTAGAAAGGCCCTTCATGCCCCAAACTTGGTCTGGTCTGCTCATCAGAGTCCCCTCTACGGGCGAGTTTTGGATTGGATTTTTTTTTTAAATTGACCATGTTTGTCTTCCCTTTTTGTCCGGCCCATAACTCTGCCTAGAAAGGCCCTACATGCCCCAAACTTGGTCTGGTCTGCTCATCAGAGTCCCCTCTACGGGCGTGTTTTGGATTGGATTTTAAAAAATTTGACCATATTTTTCTTGAATTTTTGTCCGGCCCATAACTCTGCCTAGAAAGGCCCTACATGCCCCAAACTTGGTCTGGTCTGCTCATCAGAGTCCCCTCTACGGGCGTGTTTTGTATTGGATTTGTTTTTAAATTGACCATGTTTGTCTTCCCTTTTTGTCCGGCCCATAACTCTGCCTAGAAAGGCCCTACATGCCCCAAACTTGGTCTGGTCTGCTCATCAGAGTCCCCTCTACGGGCGTTTTGTGGATTAGATTTTAAGATTTTTGACCATATTTGTCTTCCCTTTTTGTCTGGCCCATAACTCTGCCTAGAAAGGCCCTACATGCCCCAAACTTGGTCTGGTCTGCTCATCAGAGTCCCCTCTACGGGCGTGTTTTGGATTGGATTTTAAAAAATTTGACCATATTTTTCTTCCCTTTTTGTCCGGCCCATAACTCTGCCTAGAAAGGCCCTACATGCCCCAAACTTGGTCTGGTCTGCTCATCAGAGTCCCCTCTACGGGCGTGTTTTGGATTAGATTTTAAGATTTTTGACCATATTTGTCTTCCCTTTTTGTCTGGCCCATAACTCTGCCTAGAAAGGCCCTACATGCCCCAAACTTGGTCTGGTCTGCTCATCAGAGTCCCCTCTACGGGCGTGTTTTGGATTGGATTTGTTTTAAAATTGACCATATTTGACTTCCCTTTTTGTCCGGCCCATAACTCTGCCTAGAAAGGCCCTACATGCCCCAAACTTGGTCTGGTCTGCTCATCAGAGTCCCCTCTAGGGGCGTTTTTTGGATTAGATTTTAAGATTTTTGACCATATTTGTCTTCCCTTTTTGTCTGGCCCATAACTCTGCCTAGAAAGGCCCTACATGCCCCAAACTTGGTCTGGTCTGCTCATCAGAGTCCCCTCTACGGGCGTGTTTTGGATTGGATTTTTAAAAATTTGACCATATTTTTCTTCCCTTTTTGTCCGGCCCATAACTCTGCCTAGAAAGGCCCTACATGCCCCAAACTTGGTCTGGTCTGCTCATCAGAGTCCCCTCTACGGGCGTGTTTTGGATTGGATTTGTTTTTTAAATTGACCATATTTGTCTTCCCTTTTTGTCCGGCCCATAACTCTGCCTAGAAAGGCCCTACATGCCCCAAACTTGGTCTGGTCTGCTCATCAGAGGTCCCTCTACGGGCGTGTTTTGGATTGGATTTGTTTTTTAAATTGACCATATTTGTCTTCCCTTTTTGTCCGGCCCATAACTCTGCCTAGAAAGGCCCTACATGCCCCAAACTTGGTCTGGTCTGCTCATCAGAGTCGCCTCTACGGGCGTGTTTTGGATTGGATTTTTTTTTTTAATTGACCATATTTGTCTTCCCTTTTTGTCCGGCCCATAACTCTACCTAGAAAGGCCCTACATGCCCCAAACTTGGTCTGGTCTGCTCATCAGAGTCCCCTCTACGGGCATGTTTTGGATTGGATTTTTAAAAATTTGACCATATTTTTCTTGAATTTTTGTCTGGCCCATAACTCTGCCTAGAAAGGCCCTACATGCCCCAAACTTGGTCTGGTCTGCTCATCAGAGTCCCCTCTACGGGCGTGTTTTGGATTGGATTTGTTTTTTAAATTGACCATATTTGTCTTCCCTTTTTGTCCGGCCCATAACTCTGCCTAGAAAGGCCCTACATGCCCCAAACTTGGTCTGGTCTGCTCATCAGAGGTCCCTCTACGGGCGTGTTTTGGATTGGATTTGTTTTTTAAATTGACCATATTTGTCTTCCCTTTTTGTCCGGCCCATAACTCTGCCTAGAAAGGCCCTACATGCCCCAAACTTGGTCTGGTCTGCTCATCAGAGTCGCCTCTACGGGCGTGTTTTGGATTGGATTTTTTTTTTTAATTGACCATATTTGTCTTCCCTTTTTGTCCGGCCCATAACTCTACCTAGAAAGGCCCTACATGCCCCAAACTTGGTCTGGTCTGCTCATCAGAGTCCCCTCTACGGGCATGTTTTGGATTGGATTTTTAAAAATTTGACCATATTTTTCTTGAATTTTTGTCTGGCCCATAACTCTGCCTAGAAAGGCCCTACATGCCCCAAACTTGGTCTGGTCTGCTCATCAGAGTCCCCTCTACGGGCGTGTTTTGGATTGGATTTGTTTTTTAAATTGACCATATTTGTCTTCCCTTTTTGTCCGGCCCATAACTCTGCCTAGAAAGGCCCTACATGCCCCAAACTTGGTCTGGTCTGCTCATCAGAGTCCCCTCTACGGGCGTGTTTTGGATTGGATTTTAAAAAATTTGACCATATTTTTCTTCCATTTTTGTCCGGCCCATAACTCTGCCTAGAAAGACCCTACATGCCCCAAACTTGGTCTGGTCTGCTCATCAGAGTCCCCTCTACGGGCGTGTTTTGGATTGGATTTGTTTTTAAATTGACCATGTTTGTCTTCCCTTTTTGTCCGGCCCATAACTCTGCCTAGAAAGGCCCTACATGCCCCAAACTTGGTCTGGTCTGCTCATCAGAGTCCCCTCTACGGGCGTTTTGTGGATTAGATTTTAAGATTTTTGACCATATTTGTCTTCCCTTTTTGTCTGGCCCATAACTCTGCCTAGAAAGGCCCTACATGCCCCAAACTTGGTCTGGTCTGCTCATCAGAGTCCCCTCTACGGGCGTGTTTTGGATTGGATTTTAAAAAATTTGACCATATTTTTCTTCCCTTTTTGTCCGGCCCATAACTCTGCCTAGAAAGGCCCTACATGCCCCAAACTTGGTCTGGTCTGCTCATCAGAGTCCCCTCTACGGGCGTGTTTTGGATTAGATTTTAAGATTTTTGACCATATTTGTCTTCCCTTTTTGTCTGGCCCATAACTCTGCCTAGAAAGGCCCTACATGCCCCAAACTTGGTCTGGTCTGCTCATCAGAGTCCCCTCTACGGGCGTGTTTTGGATTGGATTTTAAAAAATTTGACCATATTTTTCTTCCCTTTTTGTCCGGCCCATAACTCTGCCTAGAAAGGCCCTACATGCCCCAAACTTGGTCTGGTCTGCTCATCAGAGTCCCCTCTACGGGCGTGTTTTGGATTAGATTTTAAGATTTTTGACCATATTTGTCTTCCCTTTTTGTCTGGCCCATAACTCTGCCTAGAAAGGCCCTACATGCCCCAAACTTGGTCTGGTCTGCTCATCAGAGTCCCCTCTACGGGCGTGTTTTGGATTGGATTTTAAGATTTTTGACCATATTTGTCTTCCCTTTTTGTCTGGCCCATAACTCTGCCTAGAAAGGCCCTACATGCCCCAAACTTGGTCTGGTCTGCTCATCAGAGTCCCCTCTACGGGCGTGTTTTGGATTGGATTTTTTTTTTTAAATGACTATATTTGTCTTCCCTTTTTGTCTGGCCCATAACTCTGCCTAGAAAGGCCCTACATGCCCCAAACTTGGTCTGGTCTGCTCATCAGAGTCCCCTCTACGGGCGTGTTTTGGATTGGATTTTAAGATTTTTGACCATATTTGTCTTCCCTTTTTGTCCGGCCCATAACTCTGCCTAGAAAGGCCCTACATGCCCCAAACTTGGTCTGGTCTGCTCATCAGAGTCCCCTCTACGGGCGTGTTTTGGATTGGATTTTAAGATTTTTGACCATATTTGTCTTCCCTTTTTGTCTGGCCCATAACTCTGCCTAGAAAGGCCCTACATGCCCCAAACTTGGTCTGGTCTGCTCATCAGAGGTCCCTCTACGGGCATGTTTTGGATTGGATTTTTTTTTAAATTGACCATATTTGTCTTCCCTTTTTGTCCGGCCCATAACTCTGCCTAGAAAGGCCCTACATGCCCCAAACTTGGTCTGGTCTGCTCATCAGAGTCCCCTCTACGGGCGTGTTTTGGATTGGATTTTACGATTTTTGACCATATTTGTCTTCCCTTTTTGTCTGGCCCATAACTCTGCCTAGAAAGGCCCTACATGCCCCAAACTTGGTCTGGTCTGCTCATCAGAGGTCCCTCTACGGGCATGTTTTGGATTGGATTAAAAAAAAAATGACCATATTTTTCTTCCCTTTTTGTCCGGCCCATAACTCTGCCTAGAAAGGCCCTACATGCCCCAAACTTGGTCTGGTCTGCTCATCAGAGTCCCCTGTACGGGCATGTTTTGGATTGGATTTTTTTTTTTTTATGACTATATTTGTCTTCCCTTTTTGTCTGGCCCATAACTCTGCCTAGAAAGGCCCTACATGCCCCAATTTTGGTCTGGTCTGCTCATCAGAGTCCCCTCTACGGGCGTGTTTTGGATTAGATTTTAAGATTTTTGACCATATTTGTCTTCCCTTTTTGTCTGGCCCATAACTCTGCCTAGAAAGGCCCTACATGCCCCAAACTTGGTCTGGTCTGCTCATCAGAGTCCCCTCTACGGGCGTGTTTTGGATTGGATTTTTAAAAATTTGACCATATTTGTCTTCCCTTTTTGTCCGGCCCATAACTCTGCCTAGAAAGGCCCTACATGCCCCAAACTTGGTCTGGTCTGCTCATCAGAGTCCCCTCTACGGGCGTGTTTTGGATTGGATTTGTTTTTTAAATTGACCATATTTGTCTTCCCTTTTTGTCTGGCCCATAACTCTGCCTAGAAAGGCCCTACATGCCCCAAACTTGGTCTGGTCTGCTCATCAGAGTCCCCTCTACGGGCGTGTTTTGGATTGGATTTTAAAAAATTTGACCATATTTTTCTTCCCTTTTTGTCCGGCCCATAACTCTGCCTAGAAAGGCCCTACATGCCCCAAACTTGGTCTGGTCTGCTCATCAGAGTCCCCTCTACGGGCGTGTTTTGGATTGGATTTTTAAAAATTTGACCATATTTTTCTTCCCTTTTTGTCCGGCCCATAACTCTGCCTAGAAAGGCCCTACATGCCCCAAACTTGGTCTGGTCTGCTCATCAGAGTCCCCTCTACGGGCGAGTTTTGGATTGGATTTAAAAAAAATGGACCATATTTGTCTTCCCTTTTTGTCCGGCCCATAACTCTGCCTAGAAAGGCCCTACATGCCCCAAACTTGGTCTGGTCTGCTCATCAGAGTCCCCTCTACGGGCGTGTTTTGGATTGGATTTGTTTTAAAATTGACCATATTTGACTTCCCTTTTTGTCCGGCCCATAACTCTGCCTAGAAAGGCCCTACATGCCCCAAACTTGGTCTGGTCTGCTCATCAGAGTCCCCTCTACGGGCGTGTTTTGGATTTTTTACCATATTTGTCTTCCCTTTCTGTCTGGCCCATAACTCTGCCTAGAAAGGCCCTACATGCCCCAAACTTGGTCTGGTCTGCTCATCAGAGTCCCCTCTACGGGCGTGTTTTGGATTGGATTTTTAAAAATTTGACCATATTTTTCTTCCCTTTTTGTCCGGCCCATAACTCTGCCTAGAAAGGCCCTACATGCCCCAAACTTGGTCTGGTCTGCTCATCAGAGTCCCCTCTACGGGCGTGTTTTGGATTGGATTTGCTTTTTAAATTGACCATATTTGTTTTCCCTTTTTGTCCGGCCCATAACTCTGCCTAGAAAGGCCCTACATGCCCCAAACTTGGTCTGGTCTGCTCATCAGAGTCCCCTCTACGGGCGTGTTTTGGATTGGATTTTTTTTTAAATTGACCATATTTGTCTTCCCTTTTTGTCCGGCCCATAACTCTGCCTAGAAAGGCCCTACATGCCCCAAACTTGGTCTGGTCTGCTCATCAGAGTCCCCTCTACGGGCGTGTTTTGGATTGGATTTTTTTTTTTAATTGACCATATTTGTCTTCCCTTTTTGTCCGGCCCATAACTCTGCCTAGAAAGGCCCTTCATGCCCCAAACTTGGTCTGGTCTGCTCATCAGAGTCCCCTCTACGGGCGTGTTTTGGATTGGATTTGTTTTAAAATTGACCATATTTGACTTCCCTTTTTGTCCGGCCCATAACTCTGCCTAGAAAGGCCCTACATGCCCCAAACTTGGTCTGGTCTGCTCATCAGAGTCCCCTCTACGGGCGTGTTTTGGATTGGATTTTTTTTTTTTTATAACTATATTTGTCTTCCCTTTTTGTCTGGCCCATAACTCTGCCTAGAAAGGCCCTACATGCCCCAAACTTGGTCTGGTCTGCTCATCAGAGTCCACTCTACGGGCGTTTTTTGGATTAGATTTTAAGATTTTTGACCATATTTGTCTTCCCTTTTTGTCTGGCCCATAACTCTGCCTAGAAAGGCCCTACATGCCCCAAACTTGGTCTGGTCTGCTCATCAGAGTCCCCTCTACGGGCGTGTTTTGGATTGGATTTGTTTTAAAATTGACCATATTTGACTTCCCTTTTTGTCCGGCCCATAACTCTGCCTAGAAAGGCCCTACATGCCCCAAACTTGGTCTGGTCTGCTCATCAGAGTCCCCTCTACGGGCGTGTTTTGGATTTTTTACCATATTTGTCTTCCCTTTCTGTCTGGCCCATAACTCTGCCTAGAAAGGCCCTACATGCCCCAAACTTGGTCTGGTCTGCTCATCAGAGTCCCCTCTACGGGCGTGTTTTGGATTGGATTTTTAAAAATTTGACCATATTTTTCTTCCCTTTTTGTCCGGCCCATAACTCTGCCTAGAAAGGCCCTACATGCCCCAAACTTGGTCTGGTCTGCTCATCAGAGTCCCCTCTACGGGCGTGTTTTGGATTGGATTTGTTTTTTAAATTGACCATATTTGTTTTCCCTTTTTGTCCGGCCCATAACTCTGCCTAGAAAGGCCCTACATGCCCCAAACTTGGTCTGGTCTGCTCATCAGAGTCCCCTCTACGGGCGTGTTTTGGATTGGATTTTTTTTTAAATTGACCATATTTGTCTTCCCTTTTTGTCCGGCCCATAACTCTGCCTAGAAAGGCCCTACATGCCCCAAACTTGGTCTGGTCTGCTCATCAGAGTCCCCTCTACGGGCGTGTTTTGGATTGGATTTTTTTTTTTAATTGACCATATTTGTCTTCCCTTTTTGTCCGGCCCATAACTCTGCCTAGAAAGGCCCTTCATGCCCCAAACTTGGTCTGGTCTGCTCATCAGAGTCCCCTCTACGGGCGTGTTTTGGATTGGATTTGTTTTAAAATTGACCATATTTGACTTCCCTTTTTGTCCGGCCCATAACTCTGCCTAGAAAGGCCCTACATGCCCCAAACTTGGTCTGGTCTGCTCATCAGAGTCCCCTCTACGGGCGTGTTTTGGATTGGATTTTTTTTTTTTTATAACTATATTTGTCTTCCCTTTTTGTCTGGCCCATAACTCTGCCTAGAAAGGCCCTACATGCCCCAAACTTGGTCTGGTCTGCTCATCAGAGTCCACTCTACGGGCGTTTTTTGGATTAGATTTTAAGATTTTTGACCATATTTGTCTTCCCTTTTTGTCTGGCCCATAACTCTGCCTAGAAAGGCCCTACATGCCCCAAACTTGGTCTGGTCTGCTCATCAGAGTCCCCTCTACGGGCGTGTTTTGGATTGGATTTTTAAAAATTTGACCATATTTTTCTTCCCTTTTTGTCCGGCCCATAACTCTGCCTAGAAAGGCCCTACATGCCCCAAACTTGGTCTGGTCTGCTCATCAGAGTCCCCTCTACGGGCGTGTTTTGGATTGGATTTGTTTTTTAAATTGACCATATTTGTCTTCCCTTTTTGTCCGGCCCATAACTCTGCCTAGAAAGGCCCTACATGCCCCAAACTTGGTCTGGTCTGCTCATCAGAGTCCCCTCTACGGGCGTGTTTTGGATTGGATTTGTTTTTTAAATTGACCATATTTGTCTTCCCTTTTTGTCCGGCCCATAACTCTGCCTAGAAAGGCCCTTCATGCCCCAAACTTGGTCTGGTCTGCTCATCAGAGTCCCCTCTACGGGCGAGTTTTGGATTGGATTTTTTTTTTAAATTGACCATGTTTGTCTTCCCTTTTTGTCCGGCCCATAACTCTGCCTAGAAAGGCCCTACATGCCCCAAACTTGGTCTGGTCTGCTCATCAGAGTCCCCTCTACGGGCGTGTTTTGGATTGGATTTTAAAAAATTTGACCATATTTTTCTTGAATTTTTGTCCGGCCCATAACTCTGCCTAGAAAGGCCCTACATGCCCCAAACTTGGTCTGGTCTGCTCATCAGAGTCCCCTCTACGGGCGTGTTTTGTATTGGATTTGTTTTTAAATTGACCATGTTTGTCTTCCCTTTTTGTCCGGCCCATAACTCTGCCTAGAAAGGCCCTACATGCCCCAAACTTGGTCTGGTCTGCTCATCAGAGTCCCCTCTACGGGCGTTTTGTGGATTAGATTTTAAGATTTTTGACCATATTTGTCTTCCCTTTTTGTCTGGCCCATAACTCTGCCTAGAAAGGCCCTACATGCCCCAAACTTGGTCTGGTCTGCTCATCAGAGTCCCCTCTACGGGCGTGTTTTGGATTGGATTTTAAAAAATTTGACCATATTTTTCTTCCCTTTTTGTCCGGCCCATAACTCTGCCTAGAAAGGCCCTACATGCCCCAAACTTGGTCTGGTCTGCTCATCAGAGTCCCCTCTACGGGCGTGTTTTGGATTAGATTTTAAGATTTTTGACCATATTTGTCTTCCCTTTTTGTCTGGCCCATAACTCTGCCTAGAAAGGCCCTACATGCCCCAAACTTGGTCTGGTCTGCTCATCAGAGTCCCCTCTACGGGCGTGTTTTGGATTGGATTTTAAAAAATTTGACCATATTTTTCTTCCCTTTTTGTCCGGCCCATAACTCTGCCTAGAAAGGCCCTACATGCCCCAAACTTGGTCTGGTCTGCTCATCAGAGTCCCCTCTACGGGCGTGTTTTGGATTAGATTTTAAGATTTTTGACCATATTTGTCTTCCCTTTTTGTCTGGCCCATAACTCTGCCTAGAAAGGCCCTACATGCCCCAAACTTGGTCTGGTCTGCTCATCAGAGTCCCCTCTACGGGCGTGTTTTGGATTGGATTTATAAAAATTTGACCATATTTTTCTTCCCTTTTTGTCCGGCCCATAACTCTGCCTAGAAAGGCCCTACATGCCCCAAACTTGGTCTGGTCTGCTCATCAGAGTCCCCTGTACGGGCGTGTTTTGGATTGGATTTTTTTTTTAATTGACCATATTTGTCTTCCCTTTTTGTCCGGCCCATAACTCTGCCTAGAAAGGCCCTACATGCCCCAAACTTGGTCTGGTCTGCTCATCAGAGTCCCCTCTACGGGCGTGTTTTGGATTGGATTTTTTTTTTAAATTGACCATATTTGTCTTCCCTTTTTGTCCGGCCCATAACTCTGCCTAGAAAGGCCCTACATGCCCCAAACTTGGTCTGGTCTGCTCATCAGAGTCCCCTCTACGGGCGTGTTTTGGATTGGATTTGTTTTAAAATTGACCATATTTGACTTCCCTTTTTGTCCGGCCCATAACTCTGCCTAGAAAGGCCCTACATGCCCCAAACTTGGTCTGGTCTGCTCATCAGAGTCCCCTCTAGGGGCGTTTTTTGGATTAGATTTTAAGATTTTTGACCATATTTGTCTTCCCTTTTTGTCTGGCCCATAACTCTGCCTAGAAAGGCCCTACATGCCCCAAACTTGGTCTGGTCTGCTCATCAGAGTCCCCTCTACGGGCGTGTTTTGGATTGGATTTTTAAAAATTTGACCATATTTTTCTTCCCTTTTTGTCCGGCCCATAACTCTGCCTAGAAAGGCCCTACATGCCCCAAACTTGGTCTGGTCTGCTCATCAGAGTCCCCTCTACGGGCGTGTTTTGGATTGGATTTGTTTTTTAAATTGACCATATTTGTCTTCCCTTTTTGTCCGGCCCATAACTCTGCCTAGAAAGGCCCTACATGCCCCAAACTTGGTCTGGTCTGCTCATCAGAGGTCCCTCTACGGGCGTGTTTTGGATTGGATTTGTTTTTTAAATTGACCATATTTGTCTTCCCTTTTTGTCCGGCCCATAACTCTGCCTAGAAAGGCCCTACATGCCCCAAACTTGGTCTGGTCTGCTCATCAGAGTCCCCTCTACGGGCGTGTTTTGGATTGGATTTGTTTTTTAAATTGACCATATTTGTCTTCCCTTTTTGTCCGGCCCATAACTCTGCCTAGAAAGGCCCTACATGCCCCAAACTTGGTCTGGTCTGCTCATCAGAGTCCCCTCTACGGGCGTGTTTTGGATTGGATTTGTTTTTTAAATTGACCATATTTGTCTTCCCTTTTTGTCCGGCCCATAACTCTGCCTAGAAAGGCCCTTCATGCCCCAAACTTGGTCTGGTCTGCTCATCAGAGTCCCCTCTACGGGCGAGTTTTGGATTGGATTTTTTTTTTAAATTGACCATGTTTGTCTTCCCTTTTTGTCCGGCCCATAACTCTGCCTAGAAAGGCCCTACATGCCCCAAACTTGGTCTGGTCTGCTCATCAGAGTCCCCTCTACGGGCGTGTTTTGGATTGGATTTTAAAAAATTTGACCATATTTTTCTTGAATTTTTGTCCGGCCCATAACTCTGCCTAGAAAGGCCCTACATGCCCCAAACTTGGTCTGGTCTGCTCATCAGAGTCCCCTCTACGGGCGTGTTTTGTATTGGATTTGTTTTTAAATTGACCATGTTTGTCTTCCCTTTTTGTCCGGCCCATAACTCTGCCAAGAAAGGCCCTACATGCCCCAAACTTGGTCTGGTCTGCTCATCAGAGTCCCCTCTACGGGCGTTTTGTGGATTAGATTTTAAGATTTTTGACCATATTTGTCTTCCCTTTTTGTCTGGCCCATAACTCTGCCTAGAAAGGCCCTACATGCCCCAAACTTGGTCTGGTCTGCTCATCAGAGTCCCCTCTACGGGCGTGTTTTGGATTGGATTTTAAAAAATTTGACCATATTTTTCTTCCCTTTTTGTCCGGCCCATAACTCTGCCTAGAAAGGCCCTACATGCCCCAAACTTGGTCTGGTCTGCTCATCAGAGTCCCCTCTACGGGCGTGTTTTGGATTAGATTTTAAGATTTTTGACCATATTTGTCTTCCCTTTTTGTCTGGCCCATAACTCTGCCTAGAAAGGCCCTACATGCCCCAAACTTGGTCTGGTCTGCTCATCAGAGTCCCCTCTACGGGCGTGTTTTGGATTGGATTTTAAAAAATTTGACCATATTTTTCTTCCCTTTTTGTCCGGCCCATAACTCTGCCTAGAAAGGCCCTACATGCCCCAAACTTGGTCTGGTCTGCTCATCAGAGTCCCCTCTACGGGCGTGTTTTGGATTAGATTTTAAGATTTTTGACCATATTTGTCTTCCCTTTTTGTCTGGCCCATAACTCTGCCTAGAAAGGCCCTACATGCCCCAAACTTGGTCTGGTCTGCTCATCAGAGTCCCCTCTACGGGCGTGTTTTGGATTGGATTTATAAAAATTTGACCATATTTTTCTTCCCTTTTTGTCCGGCCCATAACTCTGCCTAGAAAGGCCCTACATGCCCCAAACTTGGTCTGGTCTGCTCATCAGAGTCCCCTCTACGGGCGTGTTTTGGATTGGATTTGTTTTTTAAATTGACCATATTTGTCTTACCTTTTTGTCCGGCCCATAACTCTGCCTAGAAAGGCCCTACATGCCCCAAACTTGGTCTGGTCTGCTCATCAGAGTCCCCTGTACGGGCGTGTTTTGGATTGGATTTTTTTTTTAATTGACCATATTTGTCTTCCCTTTTTGTCCGGCCCATAACTCTGCCTAGAAAGGCCCTACATGCCCCAAACTTGGTCTGGTCTGCTCATCAGAGTCCCCTCTACGGGCGTGTTTTGGATTGGATTTTTTTTTTAAATTGACCATATTTGTCTTCCCTTTTTGTCCGGCCCATAACTCTGCCTAGAAAGGCCCTACATGCCCCAAACTTGGTCTGGTCTGCTCATCAGAGTCCCCTCTACGGGCGTGTTTTGGATTGGATTTGTTTTAAAATTGACCATATTTGACTTCCCTTTTTGTCCGGCCCATAACTCTGCCTAGAAAGGCCCTACATGCCCCAAACTTGGTCTGGTCTGCTCATCAGAGTCCCCTCTAGGGGCGTTTTTTGGATTAGATTTTAAGATTTTTGACCATATTTGTCTTCCCTTTTTGTCTGGCCCATAACTCTGCCTAGAAAGGCCCTACATGCCCCAAACTTGGTCTGGTCTGCTCATCAGAGTCCCCTCTACGGGCGTGTTTTGGATTGGATTTTTAAAAATTTGACCATATTTTTCTTCCCTTTTTGTCCGGCCCATAACTCTGCCTAGAAAGGCCCTACATGCCCCAAACTTGGTCTGGTCTGCTCATCAGAGTCCCCTCTACGGGCGTGTTTTGGATTGGATTTGTTTTTTAAATTGACCATATTTGTCTTCCCTTTTTGTCCGGCCCATAACTCTGCCTAGAAAGGCCCTACATGCCCCAAAC
This sequence comes from Osmerus eperlanus, assembly GCF_963692335.1. Taxonomy (NCBI): domain Eukaryota; kingdom Metazoa; phylum Chordata; class Actinopteri; order Osmeriformes; family Osmeridae; genus Osmerus; species Osmerus eperlanus. The sequence goes on from NC_085035.1 coordinate 21,557, forward strand.
TTGGTCTGGTCTGCTCATCAGAGGTCCCTCTACGGGCGTGTTTTGGATTGGATTTGTTTTTTAAATTGACCATATTTGTCTTCCCTTTTTGTCCGGCCCATAACTCTGCCTAGAAAGGCCCTACATGCCCCAAACTTGGTCTGGTCTGCTCATCAGAGTCGCCTCTACGGGCGTGTTTTGGATTGGATTTTTTTTTTTTATTGACCATATTTGTCTTCCCTTTTTGTCCGGCCCATAACTCTACCTAGAAAGGCCCTACATGCCCCAAACTTGGTCTGGTCTGCTCATCAGAGTCCCCTCTACGGGCATGTTTTGGATTGGATTTTTAAAAATTTGACCATATTTTTCTTGAATTTTTGTCTGGCCCATAACTCTGCCTAGAAAGGCCCTACATGCCCCAAACTTGGTCTGGTCTGCTCATCAGAGTCCCCTCTACGGGCGTGTTTTGGATTGGATTTGTTTTTTAAATTGACCATATTTGTCTTCCCTTTTTGTCCGGCCCATAACTCTGCCTAGAAAGGCCCTACATGCCCCAAACTTGGTCTGGTCTGCTCATCAGAGGTCCCTCTACGGGCGTGTTTTGGATTGGATTTTAAGATTTTTGACCATATTTGTCTTCCCTTTTTGTCTGGCCCATAACTCTGCCTAGAAAGGCCCTACATGCCCCAAACTTGGTCTGGTCTGCTCATCAGAGGTCCCTCTACGGGCATGTTTTGGATTGGATTTTTTTTTAAATTGACCATATTTGTCTTCCCTTTTTGTCCGGCCCATAACTCTGCCTAGAAAGGCCCTACATGCCCCAAACTTGGTCTGGTCTGCTCATCAGAGTCCCCTCTACGGGCGTGTTTTGGATTGGATTTTACGATTTTTGACCATATTTGTCTTCCCTTTTTGTCTGGCCCATAACTCTGCCTAGAAAGGCCCTACATGCCCCAAACTTGGTCTGGTCTGCTCATCAGAGGTCCCTCTACGGGCATGTTTTGGATTGGATAAAAAATAAAAAGACCATATTTGTCTTCCCTTTTTGTCTGGCCAATAACTCTGCTTAGAAAGGCCCTACATGTCCCAAACTTGGTCTGGTCTGCTCATCAGAGTCCCCTCTACGGGCGTGTTTTGGATTGGATTTTAAGATTTTTGACCATATTTGTCTTCCCTTTTTGTCTGGCCCATAACTCTGCCTAGAAAGGCCCTACATGCCCCAAACTTGGTCTGGTCTGCTCATCAGAGGTCCCTCTACGGGCGTGTTTTGGATTGGATTTTAAGATTTTTGACCATATTTGTCTTCCCTTTTTGTCTGGCCCATAACTCTGCCTAGAAAGGCCCTACATGCCCCAAACTTGGTCTGGTCTGCTCATCAGAGGTCCCTCTACGGGCATGTTTTGGATTGGATTTTTTTTTAAATTGACCATATTTGTCTTCCCTTTTTGTCCGGCCCATAACTCTGCCTAGAAAGGCCCTACATGCCCCAAACTTGGTCTGGTCTGCTCATCAGAGGTCCCTCTACGGGCGTGTTTTGGATTGGATTTTAAGATTTTTGACCATATTTGTCTTCCCTTTTTGTCTGGCCCATAACTCTGCCTAGAAAGGCCCTACATGCCCCAAACTTGGTCTGGTCTGCTCATCAGAGGTCCCTCTACGGGCGTGTTTTGGATTGGATTTTAAGATTTTTGACCATATTTGTCTTCCCTTTTTGTCTGGCCCATAACTCTGCCTAGAAAGGCCCTACATGCCCCAAACTTGGTCTGGTCTGCTCATCAGAGGTCCCTCTACGGGCATGTTTTGGATTGGATTTTTTTTTAAATTGACCATATTTGTCTTCCCTTTTTGTCCGGCCCATAACTCTGCCTAGAAAGGCCCTACATGCCCCAAACTTGGTCTGGTCTGCTCATCAGAGTCCCCTCTACGGGCGTGTTTTGGATTGGATTTTAAGATTTTTGACCATATTTGTCTTCCCTTTTTGTCTGGCCCATAACTCTGCCTAGAAAGGCCCTACATGCCCCAAACTTGGTCTGGTCTGCTCATCAGAGGTCCCTCTGCGGGCATGTTTTGGATTGGATTTAAAAAAAATGACCATATTTGTCTTCCCTTTTTGTCTGGCCAATAACTCTGCCTAGAAAGGCCCTACATGCCCCAAACTTGGTCTGGTCTGCTCATCAGAGTCCCCTCTACGGGCGTGTTTTGGATTGGATTTGAAGATTTTTGACCATATTTGTCTTCCCTTTTTGTCTGGCCCATAACTCTGCCTAGAAAGGCCCTACATGCCCCAAACTTGGTCTGGTCTGCTCATCAGAGGTCCCTCTACGGGCATGTTTTGGATTGGATTTAAAAAAAAATGACCATATTTGTCTTCCCTTTTTGTCTGGCCAATAACTCTGCCTAGAAAGGCCCTACATGCCCCAAACTTGGTCTGGTCTGCTCATCAGAGTCCCCTCTACGGGCGTGTTTTGGATTGGATTTTAAGATTTTTGACCATATTTGTCTTCCCTTTTTGTCCGGCCCATAACTCTGCCTAGAAAGGCCCTACATGCCCCAAACTTGGTCTGGTCTGCTCATCAGTCCCCTCTACGGGCGTGTTTTGGATTGGATTTTTTTTTTTAAATGACTATATTTGTCTTCCCTTTTTGTCCGGCCCATAACTCTGCCTAGAAAGGCCCTACATGCCCCAAACTTGGTCTGGTCTGCTCATCAGAGGTCCCTCTACGGGCATGTTTTGGATTGGATTAAAAAAAAAAATGACCATATTTGTCTTCCCTTTTTGTCTGGCCCATAACTCTGCCTAGAAAGGCCCTACATGCCCCAAACTTGGTCTGGTCTGCTCATCAGAGTCCCCTCTACGGGCGTGTTTTGGATTGGATTTTAAGATTTTTGACCATATTTGTCTTCCCTTTTTGTCTGGCCCATAACTCTGCCTAGAAAGGCCCTACATGCCCCAAACTTGGCCTGGTCTGCTCATCAGAGTCCCCTCTACGGGCGTGTTTTGGATTGGATTTTTTTTTAAATGACTATATTTGTCTTCCCTTTTTGTCTGGCCCATAACTCTGCCTAGAAAGGCCCTACATGCCCCAAACTTGGTCTGGTCTGCTCATCAGAGGTCCCTCTACGGGCATGTTTTGGATTGGATAAAAAAAAAAAGACCATATTTGTCTTCCCTTTTTGTCCGGCCCATAACTCTGCCTAGAAAGGCCCTACATGCCCCAAACTTGGTCTGGTCTGCTCATCAGAGGTCCCTCTACGGGCATGTTTTGGATTGGATTTTTTTTTTAATTGACCATATTTGTCTTCCCTTTTTGTCCGGCCCATAACTCTGCCTAGAAAGGCCCTACATGCCCCAAACTTGGTCTGGTCTGCTCATCAGAGTCCCCTCTACGGGCGTGTTTTGGATTGGATTTTAAGATTTTTGACCATATTTGTCTTCCCTTTTTGTCTGGCCCATAACTCTGCCTAGAAAGGCCCTACATGCCCCAAACTTGGCCTGGTCTGCTCATCAGAGTCCCCTCTACGGGCGTGTTTTGGATTGGATTTTTTTTTAAATGACTATATTTGTCTTCCCTTTTTGTCTGGCCCATAACTCTGCCTAGAAAGGCCCTACATGCCCCAAACTTGGTCTGGTCTGCTCATCAGAGGTCCCTCTACGGGCATGTTTTGGATTGGATTTTTTTTAAATTGACCATATTTGTCTTCCCTTTTTGTCCGGCCCATAACTCTGCCTAGAAAGGCCCTACATGCCCCAAACTTGGTCTGGTCTGCTCATCAGAGTCCCCTCTACGGGCATGTTTTGGATTGGATTTTAAGATTTTTGACCATATTTGTCTTCCCTTTTTGTCTGGCCCATAACTCTGCCTAGAAAGGCCCTACATGCCCCAAACTTGGTCTGGTCTGCTCATCAGAGGTCCCTCTACGGGCATGTTTTGGATTGGATTAAAAAAAAAATGACCATATTTGTCTTCCCTTTTTGTCTGGCCAATAACTCTGCCTAGAAAGGCCCTACATGCCCCAAACTTGGTCTGGTCTGCTCATCAGAGTCCCCTCTACGGGCGTGTTTTGGATTGGATTTTAAGATTTTTGACCATATTTGTCTTCCCTTTTTGTCTGGCCCATAACTCTGCCTAGAAAGGCCCTACATGCCCCAAACTTGGTCTGGTCTGCTCATCAGAGGTCCCTCTACGGGCATGTTTTGGATTGGATTAAAAAAAAAATGACCATATTTTTCTTCCCTTTTTGTCCGGCCCATAACTCTGCCTAGAAAGGCCCTACATGCCCCAAACTTGGTCTGGTCTGCTCATCAGAGTCCCCTCTACGGGCGTGTTTTGGATTGGATTTGTTTTAAAATTGACCATATTTGACTTCCCTTTTTGTCCGGCCCATAACTCTGCCTAGAAAGGCCCTACATGCCCCAAACTTGGTCTGGTCTGCTCATCAGAGTCCCCTCTACGGGCGTTTTTTGGATTAGATTTTAAGATTTTTGACCATATTTGTCTTCCCTTTTTGTCTGGCCCATAACTCTGCCTAGAAAGGCCCTACATGCCCCAAACTTGGTCTGGTCTGCTCATCAGAGTCCCCTCTACGGGCGTGTTTTGGATTGGATTTTTAAAAATTTGACCATATTTTTCTTCCCTTTTTGTCCGGCCCATAACTCTGCCTAGAAAGGCCCTACATGCCCCAAACTTGGTCTGGTCTGCTCATCAGAGTCCCCTCTACGGGCGTGTTTTGGATTGGATTTTTAAAAATTTGACCATATTTTTCTTCCCTTTTTGTCCGGCCCATAACTCTGCCTAGAAAGGCCCTACATGCCCCAAACTTGGTCTGGTCTGCTCATCAGAGTCCCCTCTACGGGCGTGTTTTGGATTGGATTTGTTTTTTAAATTGACCATATTTGTCTTCCCTTTTTGTCCGGCCCATAACTCTGCCTAGAAAGGCCCTACATGCCCCAAACTTGGTCTGGTCTGCTCATCAGAGTCCCCTCTACGGGCGTGTTTTGGATTGGATTTTTTTTTTAATTGACCATATTTGTCTTCCCTTTTTGTCCGGCCCATAACTCTGCCTAGAAAGGCCCTACATGCCCCAAACTTGGTCTGGTCTGCTCATCAGAGTCCCCTGTACGGGCGTGTTTTGGATTGGATTTTTTTTTTAAATTGACCATATTTGTCTTCCCTTTTTGTCCGGCCCATAACTCTGCCTAGAAAGTCCCTTCATGCCCCAAACTTGGTCTGGTCTGCTCATCAGAGTCCCCTCTACGGGCGTGTTTTGTATTGGATTTGTTTTAAAATTGACCATATTTGACTTCCCTTTTTGTCCGGCCCATAACTCTGCCTAGAAAGGCCCTACATGCCCCAAACTTGGTCTGGTCTGCTCATCAGAGTCCCCTCTACGGGCGTGTTTTGGATTGGATTTGTTTTTTAAATTGACCATATTTGTCTTCCCTTTTTGTCCGGCCCATAACTCTGCCTAGAAAGGCCCTACATGCCCCAAACTTGGTCTGGTCTGCTCATCAGAGTCCCCTCTACGGGCGTGTTTTGGATTGGATTTGTTTTAAAATTGACCATATTTGTCTTCCCTTTTTGTCCGGCCCATAACTCTGCCTAGAAAGGCCCTACATGCCCCAAACTTGGTCTGGTCTGCTCATCAGAGTCCCCTCTACGGGCGTGTTTTGGATTGGATTTTTTTTTTAATTGACCATATTTGTCTTCCCTTTTTGTCCGGCCCATAACTCTGCCTAGAAAGGCCCTACATGCCCCAAACTTGATCTGGTCTGCTCATCAGAGTCCCCTCTACGGGCGTGTTTTGGATTGGATTTTTAAAAATTTGACCATATTTGTCTTCCCTTTTTGTCCGGCCCATAACTCTGCCTAGAAAGGCCCTACATGCCCCAAACTTGGTCTGGTCTGCTCATCAGAGGTCCCTCTACGGGCATGTTTTGGATTGGATAAAAAAAAAAAATGACCATATTTGTCTTCCCTTTTTGTCTGGCCCATAACTCTGCCTAGAAAGGCCCTACATGCCCCAAACTTGGTCTGGTCTGCTCATCAGAGTCCCCTCTACGGGCGTTTTTTGGATTAGATTTTAAGATTTTTGACCATATTTGTCTTCCCTTTTTGTCCGGCCCATAACTCTGCCTAGAAAGGCCCTACATGCCCCAAACTTGGTCTGGTCTGCTCATCAGAGTCCCCTCTACGGGCGTGTTTTGGATTGGATTTGTTTTTTAAATTGACCATATTTGTCTTCCCTTTTTGTCCGGCCCATAACTCTGCCTAGAAAGGCCCTACATGCCCCAAACTTGGTCTGGTCTGCTCATCAGAGTCCCCTCTACGGGCGTGTTTTGGATTGGATTTTTTTTTTAATTGACCATATTTGTCTTCCCTTTTTGTCCGGCCCATAACTCTGCCTAGAAAGGCCCTACATGCCCCAAACTTGGTCTGGTCTGCTCATCAGAGTCCCCTCTACGGGCGTGTTTTGGATTGGATTTTTTTTTTAATTGACCATATTTGTCTTCCCTTTTTGTCCGGCCCATAACTCTGCCTAGAAAGGCCCTACATGCCCCAAACTTGATCTGGTCTGCTCATCAGAGTCCCCTCTACGGGCGTGTTTTGGATTGGATTTTTAAAAATTTGACCATATTTGTCTTCCCTTTTTGTCCGGCCCATAACTCTGCCTAGAAAGGCCCTACATGCCCCAAACTTGGTCTGGTCTGCTCATCAGAGGTCCCTCTACGGGCATGTTTTGGATTGGATAAAAAAAAAAAATGACCATATTTGTCTTCCCTTTTTGTCTGGCCCATAACTCTGCCTAGAAAGGCCCTACATGCCCCAAACTTGGTCTGGTCTGCTCATCAGAGTCCCCTCTACGGGCGTTTTTTGGATTAGATTTTAAGATTTTTGACCATATTTGTCTTCCCTTTTTGTCCGGCCCATAACTCTGCCTAGAAAGGCCCTACATGCCCCAAACTTGGTCTGGTCTGCTCATCAGAGTCCCCTCTACGGGCGTGTTTTGGATTGGATTTGTTTTAAAATTGACCATATTTGTCTTCCCTTTTTGTCCGGCCCATAACTCTGCCTAGAAAGGCCCTACATGCCCCAAACTTGGTCTGGTCTGCTCATCAGAGTCCCCTCTACGGGCGTGTTTTGGATTGGATTTTTTTTTTAATTGACCATATTTGTCTTCCCTTTTTGTCCGGCCCATAACTCTGCCTAGAAAGGCCCTACATGCCCCAAACTTGGTCTGGTCTGCTCATCAGAGTCCCCTCTACGGGCGTGTTTTGGATTGGATTTTTTTTTTTAATTGACCATATTTGTCTTCCCTTTTTGTCCGGCCCATAACTCTGCCTAGAAAGGCCCTTCATGCCCCAAACTTGGTCTGGTCTGCTCATCAGAGTCCCCTCTACGGGCGTGTTTTGTATTGGATTTGTTTTAAAATTGACCATATTTGTCTTCCCTTTTTGTCCGGCCCATAACTCTGCCTAGAAAGGCCCTACATGCCCCAAACTTGGTCTGGTCTGCTCATCAGAGTCCCCTCTACGGGCGTGATTTGGATTGGATTTTAAAAAAATTGACCATATTTTTCTTGAATTTTTGTCCGGCCCATAACTCTGCCTAGAAAGGCCCTACATGCCCCAAACTTGGTCTGGTCTGCTCATCAGAGTCCCCTGTACGGGCATGTTTTGGATTGGATTTTTTTTTTTTTATGACTATATTTGTCTTCCCTTTTTGTCTGGCCCATAACTCTGCCTAGAAAGGCCCTACATGCCCCAAACTTGGTCTGGTCTGCTCATCAGAGTCCCCTCTACGGGCGTGTTTTGGATTAGATTTTAAGATTTTTGACCATATTTGTCTTCCCTTTTTGTCTGGCCCATAACTCTGCCTAGAAAGGCCCTACATGCCCCAAACTTGGTCTGGTCTGCTCATCAGAGTCCCCTCTACGGGCGTGTTTTGGATTGGATTTTAAAAAATTTGACCATATTTTTCTTCCCTTTTTGTCCGGCCCATAACTCTGCCTAGAAAGGCCCTACATGCCCCAAACTTGGTCTGGTCTGCTCATCAGAGTCCCCTCTACGGGCGTGTTTTGGATTGGATTTTTAAAAATTTGACCATATTTTTCTTCCCTTTTTGTCCGGCCCATAACTCTGCCTAGAAAGGCCCTACATGCCCCAAACTTGGTCTGGTCTGCTCATCAGAGTCCCCTCTACGGGCGAGTTTTGGATTGGATTTAAAAAAAATGGACCATATTTGTCTTCCCTTTTTGTCCGGCCCATAACTCTGCCTAGAAAGGCCCTACATGCCCCAAACTTGGTCTGGTCTGCTCATCAGAGTCCCCTCTGCGGGCGTGTTTTGGATTGGATTTGTTTTAAAATTGACCATATTTGACTTCCCTTTTTGTCCGGCCCATAACTCTGCCTAGAAAGGCCCTACATGCCCCAAACTTGGTCTGGTCTGCTCATCAGAGTCCCCTCTACGGGCGTGTTTTGGATTTTTTACCATATTTGTCTTCCCTTTCTGTCTGGCCCATAACTCTGCCTAGAAAGGCCCTACATGCCCCAAACTTGGTCTGGTCTGCTCATCAGAGTCCCCTCTACGGGCGTGTTTTGGATTGGATTTTTAAAAATTTGACCATATTTTTCTTCCCTTTTTGTCCGGCCCATAACTCTGCCTAGAAAGGCCCTACATGCCCCAAACTTGGTCTGGTCTGCTCATCAGAGTCCCCTCTACGGGCGTGTTTTGGATTGGATTTGTTTTTTAAATTGACCATATTTGTTTTCCCTTTTTGTCCGGCCCATAACTCTGCCTAGAAAGGCCCTACATGCCCCAAACTTGGTCTGGTCTGCTCATCAGAGTCCCCTCTACGGGCGTGTTTTGGATTGGATTTTTTTTTTAATTGACCATATTTGTCTTCCCTTTTTGTCCGGCCCATAACTCTGCCTAGAAAGGCCCTACATGCCCCAAACTTGGTCTGGTCTGCTCATCAGAGTCCCCTCTACGGGCGTGTTTTGGATTGGATTTTTTTTTTTAATTGACCATATTTGTCTTCCCTTTTTGTCCGGCCCATAACTCTGCCTAGAAAGGCCCTACATGCCCCAAACTTGGTCTGGTCTGCTCATCAGAGTCCCCTGTACGGGCGTGTTTTGGATTGGATTTGTTTTAAAATTGACCATATTTGACTTCCCTTTTTGTCCGGCCCATAACTCTGCCTAGAAAGGCCCTACATGCCCCAAACTTGGTCTGGTCTGCTCATCAGAGTCCCCTCTACGGGCGTGTTTTGGATTGGATTTTTTTTTTTTTATAACTATATTTGTCTTCCCTTTTTGTCTGGCCCATAACTCTGCCTAGAAAGGCCCTACATGCCCCAAACTTGGTCTGGTCTGCTCATCAGAGTCCACTCTACGGGCGTTTTTTGGATTAGATTTTAAGATTTTTGACCATATTTGTCTTCCCTTTTTGTCTGGCCCATAACTCTGCCTAGAAAGGCCCTACATGCCCCAAACTTGGTCTGGTCTGCTCATCAGAGTCCCCTCTACGGGCGTGTTTTGGATTGGATTTTTAAAAATTTGACCATATTTTTCTTCCCTTTTTGTCCGGCCCATAACTCTGCCTAGAAAGGCCCTACATGCCCCAAACTTGGTCTGGTCTGCTCATCAGAGTCCCCTCTACGGGCGTGTTTTGGATTGGATTTGTTTTTTAAATTGACCATATTTGTCTTCCCTTTTTGTCCGGCCCATAACTCTGCCTAGAAAGGCCCTACATGCCCCAAACTTGGTCTGGTCTGCTCATCAGAGTCCCCTCTACGGGCGTGTTTTGGATTGGATTTGTTTTTTAAATTGACCATATTTGTCTTCCCTTTTTGTCCGGCCCATAACTCTGCCTAGAAAGGCCCTTCATGCCCCAAACTTGGTCTGGTCTGCTCATCAGAGTCCCCTCTACGGGCGAGTTTTGGATTGGATTTTTTTTTTAAATTGACCATGTTTGTCTTCCCTTTTTGTCCGGCCCATAACTCTGCCTAGAAAGGCCCTACATGCCCCAAACTTGGTCTGGTCTGCTCATCAGAGTCCCCTCTACGGGCGTGTTTTGGATTGGATTTTAAAAAATTTGACCATATTTTTCTTGAATTTTTGTCCGGCCCATAACTCTGCCTAGAAAGGCCCTACATGCCCCAAACTTGGTCTGGTCTGCTCATCAGAGTCCCCTCTACGGGCGTGTTTTGTATTGGATTTGTTTTTAAATTGACCATGTTTGTCTTCCCTTTTTGTCCGGCCCATAACTCTGCCTAGAAAGGCCCTACATGCCCCAAACTTGGTCTGGTCTGCTCATCAGAGTCCCCTCTACGGGCGTTTTGTGGATTAGATTTTAAGATTTTTGACCATATTTGTCTTCCCTTTTTGTCTGGCCCATAACTCTGCCTAGAAAGGCCCTACATGCCCCAAACTTGGTCTGGTCTGCTCATCAGAGTCCCCTCTACGGGCGTGTTTTGGATTGGATTTTAAAAAATTTGACCATATTTTTCTTCCCTTTTTGTCCGGCCCATAACTCTGCCTAGAAAGGCCCTACATGCCCCAAACTTGGTCTGGTCTGCTCATCAGAGTCCCCTCTACGGGCGTGTTTTGGATTAGATTTTAAGATTTTTGACCATATTTGTCTTCCCTTTTTGTCTGGCCCATAACTCTGCCTAGAAAGGCCCTACATGCCCCAAACTTGGTCTGGTCTGCTCATCAGAGTCCCCTCTACGGGCGTGTTTTGGATTGGATTTTAAAAAATTTGACCATATTTTTCTTCCCTTTTTGTCCGGCCCATAACTCTGCCTAGAAAGGCCCTACATGCCCCAAACTTGGTCTGGTCTGCTCATCAGAGTCCCCTCTACGGGCGTGTTTTGGATTAGATTTTAAGATTTTTGACCATATTTGTCTTCCCTTTTTGTCTGGCCCATAACTCTGCCTAGAAAGGCCCTACATGCCCCAAACTTGGTCTGGTCTGCTCATCAGAGTCCCCTCTACGGGCGTGTTTTGGATTGGATTTATAAAAATTTGACCATATTTTTCTTCCCTTTTTGTCCGGCCCATAACTCTGCCTAGAAAGGCCCTACATGCCCCAAACTTGGTCTGGTCTGCTCATCAGAGTCCCCTCTACGGGCGTGTTTTGGATTGGATTTGTTTTTTAAATTGACCATATTTGTCTTACCTTTTTGTCCGGCCCATAACTCTGCCTAGAAAGGCCCTACATGCCCCAAACTTGGTCTGGTCTGCTCATCAGAGTCCCCTGTACGGGCGTGTTTTGGATTGGATTTTTTTTTTAATTGACCATATTTGTCTTCCCTTTTTGTCCGGCCCATAACTCTGCCTAGAAAGGCCCTACATGCCCCAAACTTGGTCTGGTCTGCTCATCAGAGTCCCCTCTACGGGCGTGTTTTGGATTGGATTTTTTTTTTAAATTGACCATATTTGTCTTCCCTTTTTGTCCGGCCCATAACTCTGCCTAGAAAGGCCCTACATGCCCCAAACTTGGTCTGGTCTGCTCATCAGAGTCCCCTCTACGGGCGTGTTTTGGATTGGATTTGTTTTAAAATTGACCATATTTGACTTCCCTTTTTGTCCGGCCCATAACTCTGCCTAGAAAGGCCCTACATGCCCCAAACTTGGTCTGGTCTGCTCATCAGAGTCCCCTCTAGGGGCGTTTTTTGGATTAGATTTTAAGATTTTTGACCATATTTGTCTTCCCTTTTTGTCTGGCCCATAACTCTGCCTAGAAAGGCCCTACATGCCCCAAACTTGGTCTGGTCTGCTCATCAGAGTCCCCTCTACGGGCGTGTTTTGGATTGGATTTTTAAAAATTTGACCATATTTTTCTTCCCTTTTTGTCCGGCCCATAACTCTGCCTAGAAAGGCCCTACATGCCCCAAACTTGGTCTGGTCTGCTCATCAGAGTCCCCTCTACGGGCGTGTTTTGGATTGGATTTGTTTTTTAAATTGACCATATTTGTCTTCCCTTTTTGTCCGGCCCATAACTCTGCCTAGAAAGGCCCTACATGCCCCAAACTTGGTCTGGTCTGCTCATCAGAGGTCCCTCTACGGGCGTGTTTTGGATTGGATTTGTTTTTTAAATTGACCATATTTGTCTTCCCTTTTTGTCCGGCCCATAACTCTGCCTAGAAAGGCCCTACATGCCCCAAACTTGGTCTGGTCTGCTCATCAGAGTCGCCTCTACGGGCGTGTTTTGGATTGGATTTTTTTTTTTAATTGACCATATTTGTCTTCCCTTTTTGTCCGGCCCATAACTCTACCTAGAAAGGCCCTACATGCCCCAAACTTGGTCTGGTCTGCTCATCAGAGTCCCCTCTACGGGCATGTTTTGGATTGGATTTTTAAAAATTTGACCATATTTTTCTTGAATTTTTGTCTGGCCCATAACTCTGCCTAGAAAGGCCCTACATGCCCCAAACTTGGTCTGGTCTGCTCATCAGAGTCCCCTCTACGGGCGTGTTTTGGATTGGATTTGTTTTTTAAATTGACCATATTTGTCTTCCCTTTTTGTCCGGCCCATAACTCTGCCTAGAAAGGCCCTACATGCCCCAAACTTGGTCTGGTCTGCTCATCAGAGGTCCCTCTACGGGCGTGTTTTGGATTGGATTTGTTTTTTAAATTGACCATATTTGTCTTCCCTTTTTGTCCGGCCCATAACTCTGCCTAGAAAGGCCCTACATGCCCCAAACTTGGTCTGGTCTGCTCATCAGAGTCGCCTCTACGGGCGTGTTTTGGATTGGATTTTTTTTTTTAATTGACCATATTTGTCTTCCCTTTTTGTCCGGCCCATAACTCTACCTAGAAAGGCCCTACATGCCCCAAACTTGGTCTGGTCTGCTCATCAGAGTCCCCTCTACGGGCATGTTTTGGATTGGATTTTTAAAAATTTGACCATATTTTTCTTGAATTTTTGTCTGGCCCATAACTCTGCCTAGAAAGGCCCTACATGCCCCAAACTTGGTCTGGTCTGCTCATCAGAGTCCCCTCTACGGGCGTGTTTTGGATTGGATTTGTTTTTTAAATTGACCATATTTGTCTTCCCTTTTTGTCCGGCCCATAACTCTGCCTAGAAAGGCCCTACATGCCCCAAACTTGGTCTGGTCTGCTCATCAGAGTCCCCTCTACGGGCGTGTTTTGGATTGGATTTTAAAAAATTTGACCATATTTTTCTTCCATTTTTGTCCGGCCCATAACTCTGCCTAGAAAGACCCTACATGCCCCAAACTTGGTCTGGTCTGCTCATCAGAGTCCCCTCTACGGGCGTGTTTTGGATTGGATTTGTTTTTAAATTGACCATGTTTGTCTTCCCTTTTTGTCCGGCCCATAACTCTGCCTAGAAAGGCCCTACATGCCCCAAACTTGGTCTGGTCTGCTCATCAGAGTCCCCTCTACGGGCGTTTTGTGGATTAGATTTTAAGATTTTTGACCATATTTGTCTTCCCTTTTTGTCTGGCCCATAACTCTGCCTAGAAAGGCCCTACATGCCCCAAACTTGGTCTGGTCTGCTCATCAGAGTCCCCTCTACGGGCGTGTTTTGGATTGGATTTTAAAAAATTTGACCATATTTTTCTTCCCTTTTTGTCCGGCCCATAACTCTGCCTAGAAAGGCCCTACATGCCCCAAACTTGGTCTGGTCTGCTCATCAGAGTCCCCTCTACGGGCGTGTTTTGGATTAGATTTTAAGATTTTTGACCATATTTGTCTTCCCTTTTTGTCTGGCCCATAACTCTGCCTAGAAAGGCCCTACATGCCCCAAACTTGGTCTGGTCTGCTCATCAGAGTCCCCTCTACGGGCGTGTTTTGGATTGGATTTTAAAAAATTTGACCATATTTTTCTTCCCTTTTTGTCCGGCCCATAACTCTGCCTAGAAAGGCCCTACATGCCCCAAACTTGGTCTGGTCTGCTCATCAGAGTCCCCTCTACGGGCGTGTTTTGGATTAGATTTTAAGATTTTTGACCATATTTGTCTTCCCTTTTTGTCTGGCCCATAACTCTGCCTAGAAAGGCCCTACATGCCCCAAACTTGGTCTGGTCTGCTCATCAGAGTCCCCTCTACGGGCGTGTTTTGGATTGGATTTATAAAAATTTGACCATATTTTTCTTCCCTTTTTGTCCGGCCCATAACTCTGCCTAGAAAGGCCCTACATGCCCCAAACTTGGTCTGGTCTGCTCATCAGAGTCCCCTCTACGGGCGTGTTTTGGATTGGATTTGTTTTTTAAATTGACCATATTTGTCTTACCTTTTTGTCCGGCCCATAACTCTGCCTAGAAAGGCCCTACATGCCCCAAACTTGGTCTGGTCTGCTCATCAGAGTCCCCTGTACGGGCGTGTTTTGGATTGGATTTTTTTTTTAATTGACCATATTTGTCTTCCCTTTTTGTCCGGCCCATAACTCTGCCTAGAAAGGCCCTACATGCCCCAAACTTGGTCTGGTCTGCTCATCAGAGTCCCCTCTACGGGCGTGTTTTGGATTGGATTTTTTTTTTAAATTGACCATATTTGTCTTCCCTTTTTGTCCGGCCCATAACTCTGCCTAGAAAGGCCCTACATGCCCCAAACTTGGTCTGGTCTGCTCATCAGAGTCCCCTCTACGGGCGTGTTTTGGATTGGATTTGTTTTAAAATTGACCATATTTGACTTCCCTTTTTGTCCGGCCCATAACTCTGCCTAGAAAGGCCCTACATGCCCCAAACTTGGTCTGGTCTGCTCATCAGAGTCCCCTCTAGGGGCGTTTTTTGGATTAGATTTTAAGATTTTTGACCATATTTGTCTTCCCTTTTTGTCTGGCCCATAACTCTGCCTAGAAAGGCCCTACATGCCCCAAACTTGGTCTGGTCTGCTCATCAGAGTCCCCTCTACGGGCGTGTTTTGGATTGGATTTTTAAAAATTTGACCATATTTTTCTTCCCTTTTTGTCCGGCCCATAACTCTGCCTAGAAAGGCCCTACATGCCCCAAACTTGGTCTGGTCTGCTCATCAGAGTCCCCTCTACGGGCGTGTTTTGGATTGGATTTGTTTTTTAAATTGACCATATTTGTCTTCCCTTTTTGTCCGGCCCATAACTCTGCCTAGAAAGGCCCTACATGCCCCAAACTTGGTCTGGTCTGCTCATCAGAGGTCCCTCTACGGGCGTGTTTTGGATTGGATTTGTTTTTTAAATTGACCATATTTGTCTTCCCTTTTTGTCCGGCCCATAACTCTGCCTAGAAAGGCCCTACATGCCCCAAACTTGGTCTGGTCTGCTCATCAGAGTCGCCTCTACGGGCGTGTTTTGGATTGGATTTTTTTTTTTAATTGACCATATTTGTCTTCCCTTTTTGTCCGGCCCATAACTCTACCTAGAAAGGCCCTACATGCCCCAAACTTGGTCTGGTCTGCTCATCAGAGTCCCCTCTACGGGCATGTTTTGGATTGGATTTTTAAAAATTTGACCATATTTTTCTTGAATTTTTGTCTGGCCCATAACTCTGCCTAGAAAGGCCCTACATGCCCCAAACTTGGTCTGGTCTGCTCATCAGAGTCCCCTCTACGGGCGTGTTTTGGATTGGATTTGTTTTTTAAATTGACCATATTTGTCTTCCCTTTTTGTCCGGCCCATAACTCTGCCTAGAAAGGCCCTACATGCCCCAAACTTGGTCTGGTCTGCTCATCAGAGGTCCCTCTACGGGCGTGTTTTGGATTGGATTTGTTTTTTAAATTGACCATATTTGTCTTCCCTTTTTGTCCGGCCCATAACTCTGCCTAGAAAGGCCCTACATGCCCCAAACTTGGTCTGGTCTGCTCATCAGAGTCGCCTCTACGGGCGTGTTTTGGATTGGATTTTTTTTTTTAATTGACCATATTTGTCTTCCCTTTTTGTCCGGCCCATAACTCTACCTAGAAAGGCCCTACATGCCCCAAACTTGGTCTGGTCTGCTCATCAGAGTCCCCTCTACGGGCATGTTTTGGATTGGATTTTTAAAAATTTGACCATATTTTTCTTGAATTTTTGTCTGGCCCATAACTCTGCCTAGAAAGGCCCTACATGCCCCAAACTTGGTCTGGTCTGCTCATCAGAGTCCCCTCTACGGGCGTGTTTTGGATTGGATTTGTTTTTTAAATTGACCATATTTGTCTTCCCTTTTTGTCCGGCCCATAACTCTGCCTAGAAAGGCCCTACATGCCCCAAACTTGGTCTGGTCTGCTCATCAGAGTCCCCTCTACGGGCGTGTTTTGGATTGGATTTTAAAAAATTTGACCATATTTTTCTTCCATTTTTGTCCGGCCCATAACTCTGCCTAGAAAGACCCTACATGCCCCAAACTTGGTCTGGTCTGCTCATCAGAGTCCCCTCTACGGGCGTGTTTTGGATTGGATTTAGAGATTTTTTACCATATTTGTCTTCCCTTTTTGTCCGGCCCGTAACTCTGCCTAGGAAGTCCCCACATGCCCCAAACTTGGTCTGGTCTGCTCATCAGAGTCCCCTCTACGGGCGTGTTTTGGATTGGATTTTACGATTTTTGACCATATTTGTCTTCCCTTTTTGTCCGGCCCATAACTCTGCCTAGAAAGGCCCTACATGCCCCAAACTTGGTCTGGTCTGCTCATCAGAGTCCCCTCTACGGGCGTGTTTTGGATTGGATTTTTAAAAATTTGACCATATTTTTTTTGTCCGGCCCATAACTCTGCCTAGGAGGCTCCCCCAGGCCCCAAACTTGGTCTGGTTTGCTCATTAGAAGCCCCTCTATGTGCAGTTTTTGGATGGGATTTTTGGATTTGTATTTTTTGGAAACACCCCCTCTGAAGCCTTTTTTTCCCACACTTCCGAGCGAGCGACCTCTGCGAAAACTCCCACGCCTCTTCCCTCCCTTCCACGGAGCGAGTCCTCTGAAAAGCGGCGCTCACCCCCCTTCCCGGCGTGTTTTGAAGTGTCTGCCAAATGATGGTGTCGCAGTGTGTTGAAGTGGTGTTGAAATGTCTTGCCTCTGAAGCCTTTTTTTCCCCACACTCCTGACTAATCTGTTTACTGCATGCCTACCTTTCTGTCTGTCTGTGTCTGTCTTAGTATATTGTATTCTAATTCTAATTCTAATTATTAGTAATTATTCTAATTACTTTTCAAAAATACTTTAATACTTTTCTATTTACTTTTCAAAATACTTTTCAAAAATACTTTAATACTTTTCTATTTACTTTTCAAAATACTTTTCAAAAATACTTTAATACTTTTCTATTTACTTTTCAAAATACTTTTCAAAATACTTTCCAAATTCTTTTCAAAATACTTTTCAAAATACTTTCCTAATTCTTTTCAAAATACTTTCCTAATTCTTTTCAAAATACTTCAATATACTTTAATACTTTTCAAATTACTTTTCAAAATACTCCCGGCACACACTCAGACACTGTCTGCTCATGGGATTTCAACAAGTTGAGACCATGTCAACAGGTCTACTGCTCTAAGAGAAAGCGGAGACCATATCAACAGGTCTGATGCTCTAAGAGCACCTGGGAAGCACCTGGGAAGCACCTGGGAAGCACCTGGGAAGCACCTGGGAAGCACCTGGGAAGCACCTGGGAAGCACCTGGGAAGCACCTGGGAAGCACCTGGGAAGCACCTGGGAAGCACCTGGGAAGCACCTGGGAAGCACCTGGGAAGCACCTGGGAAGCACCTAGGCTGTTAAGCACCTGGGAAGTGCTATTTTAAATTAAAGTAACTGCTATTTTTACAAATGATATTTCTGTATATTTTATATAAAAATGCCTACTTATTATTTATGAAGATCGCATAGATTTAAAAGCATAGCCTACATTTGTTGCTGCTCATGTACAATTCAAAATACAAAAAGTGAAGTGTAGCATGTCGCTGTACTTACTGTAAGTCGCTCTGGATACGGGCGTCTGCTAAAATGACTAAATGTACTGTAAATGTAGAAGGAACTTAACCTATATGACTAAAATGTCACCTTAAGATCATGGCGCTCCCTCAAATTGTGCAAACACTGTTAGAATTAGCTGAGCAGGTAGAATCTAATAATATATCTGAGTCTGATGCCTGTGACCGAGTAGAACAAGTCATAGAGAGCTTGGCTGCATACTCTGCCGTCATAGATTTACACATTAATAGTAGCTCTGCCACTGTTTTAGTCATTGTTTGACATTTACATTTATTCATTTAGCAGACGCTTTTATCCAAAGCGACTTCCAAGAGAGAGCTTTACAAAGTGCATAGGTCACTGATCATAACAACAAGATAGCCACAAAAACATTGCGAGTAGCCAAAACATGAAGCACACATTATGAACAACCAAAGTAAGTGCCAAAGGGAAGAACCATAAGAGCATGTAGTTAAACAAGTTACAATTAAACAACATGAACCGCTATAAGTGCAAGTGTACCTGTGGAAAAAAACAAGCAACAATAATAAAAACAATATATCACAGCGAGTAATTTAAAAAAAAAATCAGTTACCACTAACCACAAGAGCAACAAGTCTCTAAGCAAGAGTCATTGTGATCCTTGAGGAAACTAACATCGGGTCAAGCAAACCATTCCTAAGTACCGTTGTACTCCCGGAACAAGTGCGTCTTGAGCCTTTTCTTGAAGGTGGAGAGACAGTCAGTGTCTCTGATGGAGGTGGGGAGTTGATTCCACCACTGGGGGGCCAGACAGGAGAAGAGCTTGTGTTGGGACCGGGCGGTCTTGAGCAGTGGGACCACCAGGCGGTTGTCTGAAGAAGACCGTAGGTGACGGGTGGGGGTGTAAGGCTGCAGGACAGACTTGATGTAGACGGTTGCAGTCCCGTTCACTGCTCGGAAGGTCAGTACCAGGGTCTTGAATCTGATACGGGCCATGATAGGTAGCCAGTGGAGAGAGATGAGGAGCGGGGTAACATGGGAGCGTCTGGGTATATTGTAGATCAGGCAGGCCGCTGCGTTCTGAATCCTCTGAAGAGGGCGGGTTGCACATGCTGGGAGACCAGCGAGCAGCGAGTTGCAATAGTCCAACTTGGAGAGGACAAGTGCTTGGACTAGCAGCTGGGTGGAGTGCTCAGACAGGTACCTCCTGATCTTCCGGATGTTGTAGAGGGTGAATCTACACGACCGGGAGACCGCAGCAATGTGAGCCGTGAGGGAGAGCTCGTCGTCCATGGTAACCCCAAGGTTCCTGGCAGAGGATGAAGGGGTCACCGTCGCAGATCCCAGGGTGATTGAGAGATCGTGGGAGATGGAGGGTTTAGCCGGGATGATAAGTTCTGTTTTGGCGAGGTTCAGCTGGAGGTGGTGCTCAGTCATCCAGGCGGAGATGTCTGTGAGGCAGGCCTCAATCCTAGCTGAGATCCCCGGATCGGTCGGGGGGAACGACAGGTACAGCTGCATGTCGTCAGCGTAGCAGTGGTAGGAGAAGCCATGGGAGGTGATGATCGGTCCAAGTGAGGTGTTGTACAGAGAGAAGAGGAGGGGTCCAAGGACGGAGCCCTGTGGGACACCAGTGGAGAGCTGGCGAGGGCCTGACAGTTTGCCTCCCCAGGAGACCTGGTAGGATCTTCCCGACAGGTAGGATGAGATCCACTGGAGTGCAGTGCCAGTGATGCCTATCTCAGAAAGTCTGGAGAGCAGGATCTGGTGGTTAACCGTATCAAACGCTGCAGAAAGGTCCAGCAGAATGATGACGGATGACCTGGAAGCCGCTCTGGCAGACTGGAGGGCAGTGGTGACTGAAAGGAGGGCAGTCTCTGTGGAGTGGCCAGTCTTGAAGCCCGATTGGTTGGGGTCAAGCAGGTTGTTCTGAGAGAGAAAGTTTAACAGTTGGTTAGATACAGCACGTTCAATTGTTTTTGAAAAGAAGGGTAACAGTGATACCGGTCTGTAGTTCTGGAGGACGGCAGGGTTAAGGGAGGGTTTTTTGAGTAGAGGGGTAACTCTAGCCTGTTTGAAGGCAGAGGGGAAGGTGCCGGAGGTAAGAGAGGAGTTTACATCAAGTTGCTCAGTCTGTGATACGTCCTCTAAAGACCCGGCAATTCAATCAATTTCCCGGCACATTTGCAATGTAATGCAATGCATGTGCACACCGCACACCGTAATGCAATGCATGTGCACACCGCCCCCTACCGAACAAGATGGGTAGCTCGGTCAGCAGGGAGCTGAAGAAGAGCGGCTACTGACATCACTCTGCTGCGCCGCTCAGAATGCTTTTTCGTTCATTTTGCATTTTTGCAAATGCATTTGAATTTGAATTGTGGTCACGATTTTGCAGCCACGTTCTTAAAATGAAAATGCATTTCTCGAAATGCATTTGAATTTGAATTGTGGTCACAATTTTGCAGCCACGTTCTTAAAATGAAAATGCATTTCTGGAAATGCATTTGAATTTGAATTGTGGTCACAATTTTGCAGCCACGTTCTTGAAAATGAAAATGCATTTCTGGAAATGCATTTGAATTTGAATTGTGGTCACAATTGTGGTCAAATTTTACATTTCAAATTGAATTTTGGTATCTATTTGCTGGGGCATGTTTTGAAATTAAATCTCAAATGTCTATTTCTTTTTCATTTTAATTAAGTGAAAGATTGAGCACTCTTGAAGAAGAAAATTAAAATGCAAATAGGATGATTGATTACTAATTTCATTTATGAGTCAAATAATGCAGCCACATTCTTAAAATGCAAATGCATTTCTGGAAATGCATTTGCATTTTGGTGACGATTTGCTTCCATACCTTTGAAACAAGCTGAACCCCCTTGAAACAAGCTTTTCTAAGTAACAACGTTCTCACCGGCAGTATTATTAGCTAGATGGAATGGCGATTGAAACAGTACCATCTGCTAACTGAAAATATGCCCCCAAAAAACGTAAATAAGCTTGACATTTATTTAGGCGGAAATGGCTAATTCAAAAGAAGCTTGCTGGAAGCGATCATTGTCAGTAACAATGCCAAATACGACCAATTGATCTTAGACTAGAGCCCTGCACGGTGGAGAAGCTGACCTCAGTAAATTGTGCTACGAGCAAGCTAGTTGTGGTGGCTAGCCAAACTGTGAGGGGATTGTTTGAAAGCGCCGGAAATTAGAAAGTTTCTTTTGACATAAAGTTTAGGCTGTGGCACTGAAGCCAGCGACGCACCACACAAGCTTGAGTTTAATACATTATTTAATGTTACATTACTTACTGTACATGCAAGTCTTGATTTGCTTAAATGTACATGTATGATGCTGTTAGTACACGACGGCACGATAATCGCTGTATCGTGCAACATCTATGCACGTTGTATCCATGCGTCGTTGCTAACGTGTGCTGACGCTGTGACGTAGGCTAGCACTGAGTACCTTTTGTTGACAAAAGGCACTTTTTGCCACAAAAACGTAATTTCAATTTAAACCATGAAACGGAACGTAAATAAAAATGCAAGCAACTCAATCGCTAGCAAGACGAAACTTTTGACATCAACGTTGTCTATGTAGTCCAAAAATTGACTGATCCTTAGGGGTGGGAAAATAATAATAATAAGATATATGTGAGAGAACAATGGTTGTGCTCGCCGGCGTGAGCACACCCAATAATAATATATATGTGAGAGAACAATGGTTGTGCTCGCCAAAGGCGTGAGCACACCCAATAATAATAATAAGAATACTAACAAAAACAATAGGTTTCCTCCTACCGGAGGTACCCTAATAAATGGCCCGAGAAATGGCGTAATGCAGTGCATGCCTATATCACGATTTGTTTATAAATCTAGGATATATGTACTTTCCGGTAGGCTTTGCTAAACGAGACTCAGACCCCTGCCCGCTCTTCTTTTTGAGGGAATCAATTATTTGTTACACAGGTGAACCGGAAGTGGAGGTTGTTTTGTTGACATCGGACAGCCACCAAGAAAAATACCAAAACGATAGGTTAATTGAGTCAACCGAAACAATTGCCCGTGGCATAGGATAAGGTAACCATAAACGTTAGTAAAAAGCTAGTTGGATAGCTTTCTAATGCAACATTAGTGTGTTAGCAAGCTAGCGTTAGGAATATTGTCTTGGCTAGCTGCATTGCTTGCAGCAGTAGGTAGGTCCCATGCAAGAACTGTCTCTACTTAGTCTGACGCAATTGCAGCAAAATAATGTATTTAGCGAGTCCAGGTACGGAATTAAATGAACTGCGAGGTGGCAAGTAAACATGAGCCGATATTGCTAGTTGACAACATTGCAGAAGAACAACATTGCATCTGCAGCAAATAAAATGGCTGTCTAGATATACATCATTTTAGCTAGCTAGCCAACACAGTGACCTTTTTTCAAAACTGTAGATAAATCTTGAGGTGTATATGAATGACAACCCAAACTGTCTAGCTAGCTAGTTAAGATCTTTTCCTTCTAGGTAGTTCGCTAGGTAGTCTATCATGCATCACGTTAGCAGGTGTTGTTCTAGACTGACACAGGCTACTTTACTTTACTAACAGTAGCGTAACAGGCATTCGTATTGTGTCAAATGATCCGTTCGCTATTTCTGTATTGATGAGCATGATGAAAGCAATGGGTTTCGACATGAGAGAAAAATACATCTTTAAATCAGGATTAGCTGACTAGTTGTGTTTAGGTTTGACAATTGGCAAATGCTATAAAGGAAAATCCTTAAGCTGACAGACATTCTCTTTCGTCTTACCAAACATGTTCACATAAGATCTAAATTTACTAATGTGCAGGGCTTGTAGATAGCCAGCATCTTTTTTTAAATTAAAGTTTATTTCAAAACTTTTTAGCACTATATTTGGCTAAACAATCAAATTAACAAAATCTCACCCCCGTACATAGTTTTATGAACAGCATAATATCATGGTAAGTAGGCAGTGAAGGGATTTTTGTCTGTATCCTCTGAAAATGGCTTCTTGTTAATAGATTACTAGTCAAGAACAGAGCCCCTTTTAAGTACTTTGTTTTTCCTTGATTTGCAATGTAGAAGCTCCAATGCCTCTTGTGATAAGTTTCCGCCACAGGTGATAAAGGTGAAGCCGTGATGGCTGCCAAAGCAGGAGACGACCCAGACACCCTGATGGCTCTGTCTACGGCCTACTGCCTCAGGAACCTGAAGAGGACCATGTGTTACCAGGGAGACGGGGCCAAGCTCTGTCTGCGATCAGACGTCTTTCTTCCCAGTGAAATTTGTGACAAACTGGTCAACACGTATGTATAACCTAATGATTTGAAGTAGGTGTCTTGGTACATGGAGCTTGTGTGTAGGTACATGGAGCTGGTGTGTGTGTGCAGGTACATGGAGCTGATACACACAGACAGTAACTTTGAGCCAGAGGATGGCTTTTTCCAGCTGTTCTGGGATCCCAGAAGCACCCGTCTGACCAGGGTGCAGCTGCGGGAGGACTTGGTACGTGACCGGGACCTGGAGGCTATTGGCAAGCAGGTGGGATGCAACCATTCATAGAAACTTTTCCTGTAACAATACATCTAACTTTACAAGCAGGAATCTGTGTGTGTGTGTGTGTGTATGACTGTGGCTTGATAAATTAGGTGGATGTATTGCTCAGTGTCACGTGTGCACTGCACTAGTTATATGTAAAGGTCCATTTAGTGACCTGATGCTAATTTCAGCAACCCTGCTAAAAATATCAAATATGAATTGCAAACTACTGTCATTCTTTTGACATTTATTTTGATGTCAACAAAAGCATGCTGCACAAAGCATGGATGATGCATAGCCTATTCAGAATCCCTACCCATTTTATGGTGATTGATTTATAAGTTTATTTTGTCTTCTCAATGACATTTCTGGATTAAAAACTTTTTAGTAAATTAACCATTTAATCCTGACAATTTACATTTGCCAGGATCAACTGGCAAATCTGATTGTAGTCAAACAACTGTACTGATAAAGGGCTCTCATCTGTTCTAGGACCTGATAGAGCTTCATCTTACCTACTGCAACAACTTATCTGCACGCAGTCTGAAAACACTAAGCTGCTTCCGGCAGACCCTGATCTCCCTCAGTCTCTTCGGATGTAGCCACATCTTCTACCGGAAGGGAGGCGCGCCCCTGGCAAACGAGGACGATGAGGAGGAGAGCCCAGCGTCCAGGCAGGCGTTAGAAAAGGACTTCAGCTTCCAGGGCTTCAACCGCCTCCGTCTGCTGAACCTGGGCGGGCTGCCGGAGGAGGCTGATGTGGAGGCTCTGCTCCGGCCCCTAAAGGCCCTCACCGCCCTGGACCTGTCAGGGGTGCAGCTGGCTCGGACAGCCTTCCTGACCCAGTGGAAAGACAGACTGGCCTCGCTGGTTCTGTACAACATGGACTTGTCAGAGGAGCTAGTCACCACTGTGGTCAGACTGGCCCAACTCAGGTGAGCCTGGGGGATGATCATGGGTTGGGATAAGAAAGTTTAGAAGGAAGGAGGATGGGATATTGCCATTTAGAATCAGAATCAGAATATCATAAGCACACCTCCAAAAATAGGTATGGGGATGTTGTTTATTGTTAAAATACATAATTAGTACAGGGGAATGTCTGAGCTTGTTAGAGAATGAAGAGAAGTGTGTGGAGCAATGCATTTAGTACTAACCCAAACCCTAATACACAGGGCTGACACGGGGCTGACACACGTTTACAAAAAAACTGGCGTTAGTGTCTCTACAAAGTTATACACTTTACTAGCAACAGGGATTTTGAATATTGTATATGTGTTGTCTGTGTGTGTGTCTGTTGCATTCTCAATTTAACAACAGTTTTCCATCATAGGCACCTGGACATCTCTAGGGAGAGTCGGAGATCTTCTAAATTCAAGATGACTCGAAAGATCCTAACAGCCATTGTTCAAGGCCTGGTGAATATGGTCTCCCTGGACATCTCAGGACACATCATGCAGGACAACTGCACCGTGCCTCACTTTGAGGAGGCCGTGGGACGGCCAAGGTGGATTATTTTTAGATAAAGATGATCTGATGGATCATTTTCTATGTCTTGTATCTGGAGGGTTATTTAGCATGATCATGTCTCCTTCTCCCTCTTCTAGCACTGAGCCCTGTAAGAGCAGCATCTACCCTCTTCAGGAGCTGAAGAGGCCTCTGCAGTTTCTGGGGCTTTATGACACCACGCTGTGTAACGTAACTCACATCCCTGCATATAAGGTACATGTGAACGCAAACATTGTAGCTAAACTAATATTACACTCCGTAGCACATTCTTGCCATGTCACTTTAGTTGTCCAGAAGAACCTTGTGTTATACTGTGCACATTATAATATATTTATTTGACTTTTTAATTAATAAGTATAAAGTAGTTTTCAGGGAATTATGATACTAATATTACCTACCACCGCCATACATACAATTGTACAGTTGTTAAACATGATTCTCAGATCCATCTAGTAATATTTAAGATAATTTTGGTCCATCTAGTAATATACAAGATAATCTTGATCCATCTAGATAATCTTGTCATGTACATTTACATTTATTCATTTAGCAGACGCTTTTATCCAAAGCGACTTCCAAGAGAGAGCTTTACAAAGTGCATAGGTCACTGATCATAACAACGAGATAGCCACAAAACATTGCGAGTAGCCAAAGCATGAAGCACACATTGTGAACAACCAAAATAAGTGCCAAAGGGAAGAACCATAAGAGCATGTAGTTAAACAAGTTACAATTAAACAACATGAACTGCTATAAGTGCAGGTGTACCTGTGGAAAAAAGCAAGCAACAATAATAAAACAATATATCACAGCGAGTACAAAAATTTAAGTCAGTTACCACTAACCACAAGAGCAACAAGTCTCTAAGCAAGAGTCATTGTGATCCTTGAGGAAACTAACATCGGGTCAAGCGAACCATTCCTAAGTACCGTTGTACTCCCGGAACAAGTGCGTCTTGAGCCTTTTCTTGAAGGTGGAGAGACAGTCAGTGTCTCTGATGGAAGTGGGGAGTTGATTCCACCACTGGGGGGCCAGACAGGAGAAGAGCTTGTGTTGGGACCGGGCGGTCTTGAGCGGTGGGACCACCAGGCGGTTGTCTGAAGAAGACCGTAGGTGACGGGTGGGGGTGTAGGGCTGCAGGAGAGACTTGATGTAGATGGGTGCAGTCCCGTTCACTGCTCGGAAGGTCAATACCAGGGTCTTGAATCTGATACGGGCCATGATAGGTAGCCAGTGGAGAGAGATGAGGAGCGGGGTAACATGGGAGCGTCTGGGTAGATTGTAGACCAGGCGGGCCGCTGCGTTCTGAATCCTCTGAAGAGGGCGGGTTGCACATGCTGGGAGACCAGCGAGCAGCGAGTTGCAATAGTCCAACTTGGAGAGGACAAGTGCTTGGACTAGCAGCTGGGTGGAGTGCTCAGACAGGTATCTCCTGATCTTCCGGATGTTGTAGAGGGTGAATCTACACGACCGGGAGACCGCAGCAATGTGGGCCGTGAGGGAGAGCTCGTCGTCCATGGTAACCCCAAGGTTCCTGGCAGAGGATGAAGGGGTCACCGTCGCAGATCCCAGGGTGATTGAGAGATCGTGGGAGATGGAGGGTTTAGCCGGGATGATGAGAAGTTCTGTTTTGGCGAGGTTCAGCTGGAGGTGGTGCTCGGTCATCCAGGCCGAGCACCACCTCCAGTAATTGCAAATAAAAATAATTGCAAAAAGTACTTTTGCAAAAAGTAATTGCAAATAAAAATAATTGTCAACCAGAACCCATAGCTCTTATTCCTTGAATGCATTTTTGTTTATTTTGTGTTGGTATAAATATTGTTCTGAGCTTGTGTGCGTCACTGCTGTTTTCAGGTGACAGGTTCCAAGAATGAGGAGCAGGTTTTGAATGCCATTGAAGCCTACACAGAGTTCCGCCCTGAGCTGGCCCACAGAGCTATCAACCAGCTGTTCGACATTGCTAGGATACAGCACTGCAGCCAGCTGCTCAGAGCCCTGCAGGTTCTCTCCTCACACTAACCCTTAATGATGCAGGATCCCTCCACACACTCTCAAAGTAGCAGATTCACTCCTCAGACACTCTGCTTTTAATGTAGCACGTTTGAACTCAAAATCCAGTCAAGTCAAATCAGGCTTGGAACGTTTAAGGTTAGAAAGGCATATGGCATGAAATCAGCTGTTGCTACTTGTACCATAAAGAACAAAATTGTGTTCCGTTATATTCTTACATTCTAACAAAAAAGATTTAAAACATCTGAGTAGTTGAATAATTGTAGAACCAGTATATTTAATTAATATACATTATTATTAATTTTCAATGTCAAAGAAATGTCAGACTATCATGGGTTAGGGTCTAGTCTAACCCCGGTGGCGTCCTCTCAGCTTGTGATTGCAGCTCTGAAGTGCCACAAGTACGACAAGAGTATCCAGGTGACGGGCAGCGCAGCGCTGTTCTACCTGACCAACACTGAGTACCGCAGCGACCAGAGCGTGAGGCTGCGGCGGCAGGTCATCCACGTGGTGCTCAACGGCATGGAGCAGTACCAGGAGGTCACGGTGAGCAGGGTGGGGACCCAGGGTGGGGAGCAGTACCAGGAGCTCACGGTGAGCATGGTGGGGACCCAGGGTGGGGAGCAGTACCAGGAGGTCACGGTGAGCATGGTGGGGACCCAGGGTGGGGAGCAGTACCAGGAGCTCACGGTGAGCATGGTGGGGACCCAGGGTGGGGAGCAGTACCAGGAGCTCACGGTGAGCAGGGTGGGGACCCAGGGTGGGGAGCAGTACCAGGAGGTCACGGTGAGCATGGTGGGGACCCAGGGTGGGGAGCAGTACCAGGAGGTCATGGTGAGCAGGGTGGGAAACCCAGGATGGGGAACCACCATATTTTTCTAATCTATGAACTATACTATACTTAACCCTTGTGTTATCTTCGGGTCATTCTGATCCATCAGTCATTGTGACCCACCGTCGTATTGCTTTACCGCATACAAAAACAAAGTGAAGCATTTTCTTTTAACTGTCGGGCTGTCTCAGACCCCCCACATCACGAAGGTTAAAATAAAATGCTTTTTATTTGTTTTTGTATTGGGTAAAATTGGGTAAACACAACGATGGTTCGTTGTGAACCTTTGGGTCATGTGACCCGAAGGCAGCACAAGGGTTAAACTATCGATTATCCAAATATGCGGTTCATCTCCTCTCCTGCCTTTCTGCAGGTCCAGAGGAATTGCTGTCTGACGCTGTGCAACTTCAGCATCCCAGAAGAGCTGGAGTTCCAGTACGGCCGGGTCAACCTGCTCTTGCTGAAGATCCTGGAACCAGCCAGGCAAGACGAGTCCATCCAGCGCATCGCCGTGCACCTCTGCAATGCTCTGGTCTGCCAGGTTGACAACCAGCACAAGGAGGCTGTCGGCAAGATGGGCTTTGTCAAGGTACACATCCTCTTTATCTTGTTAAAACTTTGAGAATGTGCCTTGGGTGGTATTTTTAATCCATGTTTAACTTCGAAAACTTGGAAACTTTCTTTAAACTTCAGTGTTGGGTTAGATGATTGCAACTATAGCAATATAGTATGTCAATATTTTACACCTGAAATACAAAGAACAGCCAGCAGGGGGGGGGGTACAAACACCACAGTTTGGCACTAATTTCCCTGAGGGAAGAAACACACCAGATCAGGGTTATATAGGGTTAGGGTTACAGGTTACTTATATATAGGAGAACTGTAATCATTGATCCCAGACCTCTTAAATGAGACGATCGAGCACTCTCCTGGAGAATGTGAAGTGCCAACATATTACAAAGCACACACATAGCATGAATGAATACTATATCATAGGAAACATGACATGTTATACAAACAAAAATGTAAAATACATGAAGTTAATAAATAAAATATATACAACATTTTACAATGAATGGTACGCGAATATATGTGCGTTAAGAGTATATACATCACAAAACGTTGTTGAACAACTTTAATTAAAAAATTAAAGTATTTAACAGCAAGCTACTGGAAAATATTGGATTAACGAGAGGCTGTTATACTTACCTGCTTTACAGCAAGTTTGTCAAGCTAGTTCTGCGGCAGAGGTCAAGAGATAGTGGAGATGCTACTGGCTTGTAAGCTAGTTATGCAGCAACATTAAAGAGACAGTACAGACCACAAAGTATCTTAAAAAATGAACAACATAAAATGTGAGCCTGGTTTAGGGTTTTTTTTATAGTCATTTGTGGATTCATCATAGTTGACATGTCTTATGTTGCTTTTTCTTAGACAATGCTAAATCTGATCCAGAAAAAGCTACAAGACAGAATGGTGAGTCTAGTCCAGTATTTATTTTAGTCAACACATTTACCTCCCTGTTTTGTAAATCACTTTGTAAACCCATTTCCTAACTATACTGGATTTGTAGACTGCACCCTCCCACAGCCTGACACAAGTTAAACAGCTCTGGTCTGTGTGTGTGTGTCAGGTGTATCTAAGACCAGTGATCTGTGGTTAGAGTAGTATCTATATACAGCTATCCATTGTGGTTAGAGTAGTATCTATATACAGATATCCATTGTGGTTAGAGTAGTATCTATATACAGATATCCATTGTGGTTAGAGTAGTATCTATATACAGATATCCATTGTGGTTAGAGTAGTATCTATATACAGATATCCATTGTGGTTAGAGTAGTATCTATATACAGATATCCATTGTGGTTAGAGTAGTATCTATATACAGATATCCATTGTGGTTAGACTGGTGACTACGCCTTTGCGGTTGCTGTTCCTAGACTGTGGACCAGCTTTCCCCTCAGATCTGCCCTCTCATCTTCTCTTTAAGTCCAGGCTTAAAACATAATTTTATTCACTAGCATTTGACACCCCTTGATGTAATAGAATTTTGGTTTGATGTTGAATGCCTTCATCTTTATGTCGGTGTTTCCTGGATTTGAGATTTTTAGTCTGTGCAGCACTTTGGTCGACGTGGGTTGTTTAAAATGTTTTTTATAAATACACTTGTTGTTGTCAGAGTAGTATCGATATATAGTTATTGATTGTTGTTTGAGTACTAGGCTATCTATATGTAGTTATTTATTGGAGTAATTACTGTGGTTGGAGTAGTGTCTATATCTATTGTGGTTAGATTAGTGTCTATATAGTTCTATTAGAGTAGAATAGAGTATTATCTATATGCTAAAGTAGTATCTCTATGTTAAAGTAGTGTCTATATCTATTGTGGTAGTATCTATATGTAAGAGTAGTGTCCACAGAGTATCAATATATAGCCATTGGGTTATAGTTCTGGTATCTATATTTCTATATTTGTATTGGGGTCATTTGTGGGGCGTTGACGGGCAACGTCCCAAAAGCTGTGAGAAAAACACTGTTAAATTTACGAGGAGACAAGAACAATAAAATATGTTGCTTGGGAGAAACAGATAATATTTTTTTGCCAGCAATTAATAAAAAATAAAAACTAAGTGCGCATATAGTGATCTCAATAAATACAAATGTAATCCAATCCAAATAAAAAATGTGGTGCAAATTCAATATGTATTCTAAGAAATACAACTTGGCAAAACAAATTTTAAGGAAAAATGTTTTCTTAGTTGTCATCTTTTGTAATGCTCTTGCCAGTGTGACCAGGTGATGGAGTTCTCCTTTTGTAATGCTCTTGCCAGTGTGACCAGGTGATGGAGTTCTCCTTTTGTAATGCTCTTGCCAGTGTGACCAGGTGATGGAGTTCTCCTGGAGCGCCCTGTGGAACATCACTGATGAGACTCCAGACAACTGTCAGATGTTCCTCAGCTGTCGAGGCATGAGTCTGTTCCTGGACTGCCTGAAGGTTGGACACACTCACATCCATTCCTTTTTTAGCATACATTAATTTCAAGTAGGCAGGTACTTTATTCATACTCATAGGGTTGTCGCTTATTGCGACATAGCACCCAATATAAAATATTTTCAAACAAGAGAAGGGCAACAGGACATGGTAGTTTTGGGTTTGAATTAGTGTTGTCATGGTAGCATGTTTCAGTAGTCGGTACCAATACCAGTGAGCTGGGTTAAGGCAGGGCTGGGGTTAGGACAGGGCTTAAGGCAGGGCTGGGGTTAGGGCAGGGCTGGGGTTAGGACAGGGCTTAAGGCAGGGCTGGGGTTAGGGCAGGGCTGGGGTTAGGGCAGGGCTGGGATTAGGACAGGGTTTAAGGCAGGGCTGGGGTTAGGGCAGGGCTGGGGTTAGGGCAGGGCTGGAGTTAGGACAGGGGTTAAGGCAGGGCTGGGGTTAGGGCAGGGCTGGGGTTAGGACAGGGCTTAAGGCAGGGCTGGGGTTAGGGCAGGGCTGGGGTTAGGACAGGGCTTAAGGCAGGGCTGGGGTTAGGGCAGGGCTGGGGTTAGGACAGGGCTTAA
This sequence comes from Osmerus eperlanus, assembly GCF_963692335.1. Taxonomy (NCBI): domain Eukaryota; kingdom Metazoa; phylum Chordata; class Actinopteri; order Osmeriformes; family Osmeridae; genus Osmerus; species Osmerus eperlanus. Next base: position 52,849 of record NC_085035.1, read on the forward strand.
GGCAGGGCTGGGGTTAGGGCAGGGCTGGGGTTAGGACAGGGTTTAAGGCAGGGCTGGGGTTAGGACAGGGCTTAAGGCAGGGCTGGGTTAGGGCTGGACTGTCACACCTCTCCTGGTTCTTCCTGACTCCTAGGAGTTCCCAGAAAAGCAGGAGCTTCACCGCAACATGCTGGGTCTGCTGGGGAACGTGGCAGAGGTCCGGGCCCTGAGACCACAACTCCTCACCCCAGAGTTCATCTCGGTCTTCAGGTAACAACTGAAATTCTGGATCTCGGCTGGTTAATCTTATGTGCTTGATTTGTCTGCTTGATAAAGCAGAACATGAGCTTATTACATGTTTTATGACTAAAGCCAAATCATTTTTATTCCCTCATGAAGATCTTAAAATTCTGTCTGATGTCAGGATTGTATATATGGCAGTGTACATGGTTAGGGTTAGCTTAGCTTTCATCTAACTATCACTGTACTACTTAATTTGTTTGCTGAAAATCAATGTTTGCAAAGTTATAAGTTGGTGTCAATTTACCAGTAATTTACATGTGCATAACGTTTAGTTTTATTGTGACTGTTTTGTGTGGTGGCAGTAATCTGTTGGACAGTAAGGCAGACGGTATCGAGGTGTCCTACAACGCGTGTGGCGTTCTCTCCCACATCATGTTTGACGGCCCTGAGGCGTGGGCCATGCTGGAGCCACAGAGGGACTCTGTCATGAAGAAGATGTGGGACGCAATCAAGAGCTGGGACATCAGCTCCCGGAGGAACATCAACTACAGGTGAGTCCAGACATGCCTAGCCCTAACCATGGGCCCTGAAATAACCAATAACCTCACAGTCCAGACATGCCTATCCCTAACCATGGGCCCTGAAATAACCAATAACCTCACAGTCCAGACATGCCTAGCCCTAACCATGGGCCCTGAAATAACCAATAACCTCACAGTCCAGACATGCCTAGCCCTAACCATGGGCCCTGAAATAACCAATAACCTCACAGTCCAGACATGCCTATCCCTAACCATGGGCCCTGAAATAACCAATAACCTCACAGTCCAGACATGCCTAGCCCTAACCATGGGCCCTGAAATAACCACACAGTCACGACATGGGTCAACTTTCAGAATTTGCTCAGGTCCTGTAAAATTATGTGCATAAAATACTTATTACTTTTTATATACTAATTAGTGCTCAGTCTGTTTTCTTTCTACCTAACTTTTCTGACATCTGCCAACTCTGTTGCCTGGTCAGATATAACATGTCCTTGATCATTATTCACTCAAGTAAATTCCTTTGTTCCTTGAAATACATGATCCTCACCTAAATTGACTACAGTTGCATGGGGAAGGGTATAGCTCAGTGGTAGAGCATGGGGATGTGTATAGCTCAGTGGTAGAGCATGGGGATGTGTATAGCTCAGTGGTAGAGCATGGGGATGGGTATAGCTCAGTGGTAGAGCATGGGGATGTGTATAGCTCAGTGGTAGAGCATGGGGATGGGTATAGCTCAGTGGTAGAGCATGGGGATGGGTATAGCTCAGTGGTAGAGCATGGGGATGGGTATAGCTCAGTGGTAGAACATTTTACTTAGGATAAAAAATATAAAAACATTAAGTGTGTGCTAAAGCTTTTCTCTCTTAGGTCATTTGAGCCGATTCTACGCCTGCTGCCTCAGGGCATCTCTCCTGTCAGCCAGCACTGGGCCACCTGGGCTCTGTACAACCTGGTGTCCGTCTACCGTGAGTACTGGAGCACATGCGCATGTTACAGTCTAATACACAGTAGGATAAATACATTCAAATGTTTAATACAACTTCCACATAATCCTTGTAAAACAAATCTATAAATGGTTCTGGTCCTCTTCTCCCTGTACTCTCAGCAAGTAAGTACTGCCCCCTGCTGATCAAGGAGGGCGGCATCGCTCTTCTGGAGAAACTGATGGAGCTGGAAACTTCACAAGAAGAGACCAAGAAAATGGCGAGGTATCACCTTCTGCTGTCTTACCTTCTCAAAAACTTTATTTTATTGTCGTTTGAACAATTATTATTCACCTCACACATACATGTGTTAGGGTTTGATGTATGAATTATTTGGGAAATGTAAAATTACTTAATGTTTTTAATTCCCAGGCTGTCACTGGCAAGATAGGAAGTGAAAATACAGTTGAAAGAAACTTAATGGTGATGAACCAGCTGATGTTGTTTCCACAGGAAAGTGATGGAGCAGTGTGAGAACTTCAAAGAAGACCCCATGGAGACCGGGCAGGAGGTCAACAATGGACAAAGAGGTTGACGTCACAATGACCGCACTGCCCCAATGAACTAAGGGAAAGCTGTAGGAGTCACTATCCACTCTCCACCAGGCTCTGTGTGCATCAGGACTATCCACTCTCCACCAGGCTCTGTGTGCATCAGGACTATCCACTCTCCACCAGGCTCTGTGTGCATCAGGTTGCTGTAGAGCACAACAGCTGAGTTTGTACTCTGGAATGCAACACTACAGGAAGTTCAGATGGGATTAAGGGTTGGTGTGTGAGTGTTGCTGTTGCATCATGGATTTGTTTTCTCCTATTTGATTGTTTTGTTTGTTATGTGTTTGTCCTTATGTGTGTCAGTTTTTAAGAAAGAACTGTAACAATAGAGGCGTGCGTGTGTAATGAGGAGTAAGACGCCATGGAGATGCTTGCTACTTATGAAAAGGAAACAGAAACATAAAGCTTTTTCCCCTCTCTCATTCAGTGTTTGTTATAGTGCAGTGAGAGGCCTGTCTTCATACAAGATTAGTTCCCAGCACAGTGGTCAAGAGTTTAGGTACCCCAATCCCCCCAGCCCCCCCTCAGCCTCCCCTCAGCCTCCCCTCAGCCTACCCCTCAGCCTCCCCTCAGCCTCCCCTCAGCCTCCCCCCAACCCCCCCTCAGCCTCCCCCTCAGCCTCCCCTCAGCCTCCCCCTCAGCCTCCCCTCAGCCTCCCCCTCAGCCTCCCCCTCAGCCTCCCCTCAGCCTCCCCCTCAGCCTCCCCTCAGCCTCCCCTCAGCCTCCCCTCAGCCTCCCCTCAGCCTCCTCCCAGCCCCCCCTCAGCCTCCCCCTCAGCCTCCCCCTCAGCCTCCCCCTCAGCCTCCCCTCAGTCTCCCCTCAGCCTCCCCCTCAGCCTCCCCCTCAGCCTCTCCAATCCTCCAGAGGATGATTGAAAGCCTCTGGTGGCAGGGCAGTCTGCTTCAGCACAACAGTGATCTTGGGACAGTGGTAGTTGTGACAGTACCAACAGTGACAATAATAACAGTGAAGTTGCCACCATCTGAAGTACACTGGAGAAGCAGTGTCACCACGACGACAGCGCTGCAGTCTTCCCGGATGGCGTGGGCAGGGACTACCCTGGCCTCTGTGCATTTTCATCCCTATTCTGTATGTATGTTTTTATGATTAATTATAAACACTCCTATTATTTCTCTGTAAACTTATTATTGGCTCCCTATTTTTCATTCAATATACAACTTTCAGTGACAAACTACCTATCAATTTTATGTTTATGAAACATACATGAAGATGGGAAAATCTATATTTGGAAATGGTCTGGGATGTATCATGTACATTTGTAATTGTGTTAATGTTTTAATGTAATTGTTTGGATCAATGGAGGGATGTCAAGTTGGTTAGGCCTTTGTTCGGAGACTGCTTGATACACTGCAGCATGAGGACATTGCTCAGTTTTTGCTTCATTGTAGGGTTAGGGTTATCTATTGACCCTAACCCTACTACTTTGCTGATGCCTTCCTCTGATAGAAACTCCTATGATCTGGCTCCTTATTGGGGGACTGCTTGAGCATAACACATAACCCCTATAGTGCTTCACCTGTACTGTTGCTCACTCCAGGCCTGCAGTGTTACTATAGTGCTTCACCTGTACTGTTGCTCACTCCAGGCCTGCAGTGTTACTATAGTGCTTCACCTGTACTGTTGCTCACTCCAGGCCTGCAGTGTTACTATAGTGCTTCACCTGTACTGTTGCTCACTCCAGGCCTGCAGTGTTACTATAGTGCTTCACCTGTACTGTTGCTCACTCCAGGCCTGCAGTGTTACTATAGTGCTTCACCTGTACTGTTGCTCACTCCAGGCCTGCAGTGTTACTCCATCGCTGCTCCTGGAACAAAGTTATTGGAGAAGACAGAGCTCCTGTCCAGTCTACAGTTAGGGTTATGTTGATGAATGTGGGTCAAAGTCCGATTGGCTACTCAGTTTCCATGAGCCACTGCTCTCTCTCTATGACACGCAGGATGAATTCCTACACCACTATAAGACTGCATTGATAATGACCACTTTGTGTGCATCAAACCAACACAGATGAGATTGATTGGGAGATATATTGAAAAGGGCAATAACTAAATGGATAATTATATATATATGCTGTATGTTTTAACTGGTCCAAGATGATGAGTTTTCAAAACTGGTGGAATGCCAAGACCTGGATCATGGAGATTATTACTATGTTATGCAACTCCATGTCAAAACTGTTACAAGAAATGTTTGATCTAAATAGCAATTTCCCCAATACAAAAATGATATGAGGTATATTTTAACCCTAACCATAGGAACACTAATGGGTTTACAGCCTTGTTATGTCCTCACACATCCAGGCAACTTTCCCTCCCTAAGAATTGGCTTCTGTTCTGGTATTTTCAAACAGAACAATTTAATAATTCACTGTTGTGTGACATCTCAAATGCCTTTTCATGTGTTTGTGCTGGGTTCATCTATATTTATATTGTTCTTTCAAATTAAAGTGATTGTTTTATTTTCAAATGGGAGATCGAATCGGCAGAAACAGTGGAGGATTTTAAAGATGTCCTTGGCTGGTACATCAACATGGCCCAAGATGGATGGGTGGACCCTGACCCTACATCAAACTTCAAAGTATGCCTTTGACATCTCTGATGCCCCCTGATATTTGTCATGAAGAGAAATGAAAGGTGTTGTATGTCACAAACTGCTGTGGAAGTAGGTTAGCTTGTTGGTTAATGCAACAACGTTAGCAGTGCAAACGTGCCATGATTGTGCTCCACCTTTTTGTTTTCTAAAACGGACATTGTAAATTGCATGCCCATGACAAAACCATGTGAAGAGAAATTAGATATAAAATGTAGTCCTGCTTTTGAAAGAGGTGAAGTATAATGTTTAACATGGCATCACAGGCTGAATTCATTTTAGTAGCACTAGTTTTAGACAGTTCATTACTTCTCTCTAGTTACAATATTGGATGATTTACCAATAAAGTTGGAGTGGTTTTATGAATGTGATTTGGGATTTTATTCTGTGTACTTGACAAGGGCTTGAATTTGGTTGCTACCATCCCAACCTAAATCTGTGATTGTGGTACATGAAGTTTTAACTGAGAGGTCTTGGAAAGCTGAAGCTGAACCACAATATGAGGATGTTCACTGATGTTGTGGGTTGGTGTGCTGCTTAAATGTGTAGATTGCATCATAACATCAGGAGATTAACACAGCATTTTGCCTCAACACAATTCTTAGGACCAGTAACAAGGTATAACTATCAGCCATTGGTGAGGACTTCAACTTATGTACGCTGTCAGGCTTGCCATCCAGTGTTTGTTGTAATATGATATATTTCAAATGATTGCATTTATAAGCATATCTTTCATCAAACACAATGGTTCTAATAGTAAAATAACGAATTGTGGACCACTGCTTGATTTGCATTCTACGGAACTCTCATTGAATAATGTACAGTAGTGTATGATCGTTGTGTTTGCCAAGATTGGAAACGGAAGCTGTCATCCATACCGCCTGGTTACCGCCTCTGCCTGACGACAGTCATCCTTTATGCTCTGAAATAATGTGTGAAATGCTTCATCCCATGGCAGCTTGCATAAGGCCTATAAATCCTCTGAACACATTTAAATTATAGTTAAAAACGTAAAAGCTAACTGTCAAACTAGGCGTACTTCTCTCTGACTGATGACCACGTTCCTGACCACATTTGAATCCAAAAGAAGGCAGCTTTCGTAACAGAAGCGCTTCTGTTACGAAAGCTGCCTTCTTTTGGATTCAAATGTTCAAAGGCAGTATGGTAAGTTTCTGTGTCAACATGTTAGTTAGGTAAAGCCAGGTGTCATGTTTTAGGAGTTTCTAGAAGTAAACCTTGGTCATTAATAACGCTATTCCGTACACCAGCCAGCTGCAGCAGTAGGGCTTATGGAACCACGTACCGCTTGAAAGTCTTCTGCGCTTGTCTTCGCGCAGAACACACAGATGTTTTTTGGGATGTGCCTTTTTTGTCTCATGAATTAATTGAATGTACTTTAGTCCACGCAGGCGCTGGGCTCTGGTCTGAGGTTCATTTTTGTCTTCTTCTGACAACTGTCTGGTGGTCCCGCAGCTCAAGAGCGCCCGGTCCCAACACAAGCTCTCTTTTTTCTGTCTGGCCCCCCAATGGTGGAATCAACTCCCCACCTCTATCAGGGACACTGACTGTCTCCCCACCTTCAAGAAAAGGCTCAAGACGCACTTGTTTCCGGGAGTGCAACGGCACTTAGGAATGCTTGGCTGGACCTGATGTTAGTTTTCTCCAGGATCACAATGACTCGTATTGAGAGACTTGTTGCTCTTGTTGGTTAGTTGTAACGGTTTCAAATTCTTGTACTCGCTGTGAAATATTTTACTGTTGACTGTTGTTTTTTCTACAGATACACTCTTGCACTCTTGTGGGGAGTTTCATGTTGTTCAATTGTAACTTGTTTAACTGCATGCTCTTATGGTTCTTCCCTTTGGCACTTATTTGGTTTCTCACAATGTATGCTTCATGTTTTGGCTGCTCGCAATGTTTGGGGCTATCTCGTTGTTGTGATCAGTGAACTATGCTCTTTTGTAAAGCTCTTTCTTGGAAGTCGCTTTGGATAAAAGCGTCTGCTAAATGCATAAATGTAAATGTAAGTGTAAGACTGTGTGAATGGGTCAACAAGTTGTACAACAGATTCCTCCCACACTTGGGTCTGCACAATGAGGTCTGCCTGCTGCAGGAGCGTGGCCTCATGTCGGAGGTGACAACCAAGACTGACCATCAACCAAGACTGTAAATAAATGCTTTTGTGAAATAAGTGTCCTGTCTATAAGGGAAGTTGTTCTATTAAAAAACAAAAAGGTACAGTTTTAACATGTATATTTGCAAACATAAGACTTCAGGATTGTTGTTGAATTTCCTGTAAGTGCATCTATCTTCCATATCTTGACCATAGGCTGTCATGTTTAGCACAAAAACACACCAAGTATACTAAGCTTACAAATAATAATACATAAAAGTTTAAATTCTAAGTCAAGAAAAAGTTCAGAAGTGTTTATTTATTTTCACAAAGATACTAAGCAATGGTGGAGATTGAACTGGATCAAATTACCGGTATGTAAATCAAGTTCTGCTAATCAGTTGAAATACCAGGATACATTCAACCATGGTAGTCTAGAGAGAATCAACCATGCTACTCTAGAGAGAATGCCAGATTAAACAGAATATCCGTGCTTAAAAAGAAATGACAAGTTAGTCACATAATTTCCTCAGAATGTACGTAAAAAATTGTAAACAAAGTTCTTGCATTTATAAATGCTTGATTACTGTACATGATAATCAAAGAGGAAATTACACAGAGGTCATTTATGGATATTAATATCATTGTTTGCCAGATTGCAGTGTGTCATGGCTAACATGATGAAGACTATTATACTTATATACACCCTTAACCATTTAGCTAATTTCCGATATTGTTACAATGCCACTGAGAATCACTTTTAGCTGTAAACATTATCTTTCAAGAGAAATTTTTTGTTGCTTGTTACCCTAGGTACAAGTTACCCAGAATGCTGTGTAGCTACTTAAGAAGTTGCTTTGCTGTTTTCTCATCCAGAAGAAAAGGAGAGGTCAACATCTTGTCTTTCAACAGCAGGTCCAGCCCCTGACCAGACACAGGAGGAGGGTTAGGATTAGGGATGACAGTGGTTTCCACGTCCCTTCACCTGGTCTGAATGCATCATTGAAATAGTAAATGACTGGATGCTCTGTGAGATTGTAGTTTATAGAGGGTTAGAACGTGTAATAGGAATGCTTTGCTAATAGCCAGCTCTGTGGCTGTAACAATATGCACATGAAAATCAGAAATGACATTAAATCATATTCGTTATGGGGTCAGTTGGCTGAGCGGTTAGGGCTATTAATCAGAAGGTTGTTGGTTTGATTCCCAGCCGTGCAAAAATGACATTGTGTCCTTGGGCAAGGCACTTCACTCTACTTGCCTTGGGGGAATGTCCCTGTACTTACTGTAAGTTGCTCTGGATAAGAGCGTCTGCTAAATGACAAAAAATGTAAAAATGAAAATATTCTGGGATAGTATCTGTGGCGACTAACCCTAAAACTTGAAGCCCCTAAAATGATTATTACAGTAATGATTACAGTGTTCCAGTGTCACAGTCTTCGAGGTAGTTACCTCTCCACAGTGAGGTTAGGGTTAGTGGGGTATTATGGTTAGTGTTAGTGGGGTATTACCTCTCCAGAGCAGGAGACCAACGGGGAGATTTCACAAACCACTAGAGTTTCTTCTTCTAGTGTCACCCTAGAAACAACAACATCAAACTGTAACTTCTTGTGTCACCCTAGAAACATGAGCATTAAACTAACATGGCAACATTACCAATTTCCATATGAATGAGGCAGATGCAAAACTGCCGGATAATTGGGTGTGCTCACGCCTTCGGCAAACACAACCATTGTTCTCTCACATATATATTTATTATTATTATTATTTTTATTTATTTTCCCACCCCTAAGGATGTGTCAATATTTGGACTACATAGACATCGTCGGTGTCAAAAGTTTCGTCTTGGTAGCGATTGAGTTGCTTGTATTTTTATTTATGTTCCGTTGCACGGTTTAGGCTGCATGGATACAACGTGCATAGATGTGCTGTTGCACAGCGAGTATCGTATTGTGCCGTGGTGTACTAGCAGCACATGTAGGTTACATTTAAGCAAATCTTGCATGTACAGTATGTAATGTCACATTAAATAATGTATTTAAACTCAAGCTTGTGTAGTGCGTCGCTGTCTTCAATGCCACAGCCTAAACTTGATGTCAAAAGAAACGTTCTTATTTCCGGCTCTTTAGCCATTTCCCCCTAAATAAATGTCAAGCTTATTTACGTTTCTGGGGGCATATTTTCAGTTAGTCGATGGTACTGTCTGAATCGCGATTCCATCTGAAATATTGCCGGTCACAACGTTGTTACAATAGCTTGTTTCAAAGGGGGTTCTTAATGAAGTATGCAATATGAGTAGGCTAAATGTTAGTGCAGGGCTCACCTGGGCCTGGTTACCCCCCCTGAGGCCTCCAGGAAGCACGCCCCTGCAGCCAGCACCCAGCGGAGGTGCAGCGCCAGCAGAGACTGCCGTGCCGAGGACGGGGTGTCCAGGGGAGCTCCAGCGGCATTCTTTAGGGGGGAGAACTCATCCTCTCTCGCTACCTCAAACGCAACAAATCTCCTGGAAGAATATAAATGTCTTTGTTTATTTGGAAGTGTGAGAAGAGTTGAACACTGCTTCCTGACAGGACAGGCGTTGCATAACACAGTGGAGCCTCAGTGTTGTGTGAGAAGATGTAAATAATGCAAGTGGTCAGTAATCATATCACCTGGAAAATTGAAAGACATCAAAGACAAATTTCTCCATTTTAATTCCATTGGGTTTAGTTGGATTCACCATGTTGCCATCCTTGTCCACAAAGGGCACTTTCTTGACAGCCACATGCTGCTTCAGTTGGCTCTGAAACTTTCTGAAGGTTTTGTTGTATTAATACATATTTTACATTCACTGTGAAGGATTGCCCTTTCTGTAACAGGGTGAGATTAGATCTCTGTCTAACCTTAACCCTCCACCCAAGGTTTCTTCTTTCTATTCTTTCTCTCTTTTCTGTTTGCTAATTAAATCAAGGTACATTAGCAGCCCGCTAAAGTTTTATTAAGTTAAATGTACTCAAACCTAGCACTGCACTGGCCAGTCTGAATGCAGCCAGATTAACTCCCAGATTAACAACAAACAAATGGACAGTTTAGACAATCTTACTGTGCCACTTCCTGGAGGAAGTCCAGAGTGAAGAAGTGGTTGCAGATGTTTCCAGCGCTGTACCGCAGCTCTCCTCCAGGGAGGCGCTGCTCTGCAGCCTCCAGTGGGAGCTCGCTGTACTCCACCACCTGGAACACACCGTCCACGCGGCACACCACCCCCACAGGCTCCTCAGGGGAGGCTTTCTGCACCACCTGGAACCACAGCTATGTTACTGTAGAACCACCATGTTACTCTGGAACCACAGCTATGTTACTGTAGAACCACCATGTTACTCTGGAACCACAGCTATGTTACTGTAGAACCACCATGTTACTCTGGAACCACAGCTATGTTACTGTAGAACCACCATGTTACTCTGGAACCACAGCTATGTTACTGTAGAACCACCATGTTACTCTGGAACCACAGCTATGTTACTGTAGAACCACCATGTTACTCTGGAACCACAGCTATGTTACTGTAGAACCACCATGTTACTCTGAAACCACAGCTATGTTACTGTAGAACCACCATGTTACTCTGGAACCACAGCTATGTTCCTCTCCCAACACTGCTGGGAGCTTGGCTGTGTTCCTACTCTGATAATAGGAATGTGAATACCTTTCACAGGTCCTGATGTATAAATCCAATACAGAACATAGCTCAGAATGTACACTGCAAGGTGTGTGTGTTTCAGATACCTTCGCTCCACAGTCTGCCTGCTTGCTCACACAGAATCCAATGAAAATGGGATCCGCCATTTTGACAAGTATGTTATCAACACAGTACACATGCAGGTACTTCACACCCCTCTTCTGCATGTCCTCAAGCACCTGGTTATCCACCAGAGCACGGTACAGCCCTCCATTTCCATCTGAGTGTAAAAGTTTAATGATAGACAGGGGTGAGAACAGTCATCAAACCTATTTAACTGGACCAGTGAAACACATGGACATCTGGACATCTGGTGACACAACAACTTTGTGATCTAGACATCATATTTGAGTGGATATAATCACATTTGTAAACATGTAGTTTAATGTGATGATTTCTAAAGGACATACACTGATCTGGTGACGACTTACAATTACCCTGAAATGACCCTATCCCTGAAATGACCCCAGCCCTGAAGTTACCCTATCCCTGATAAATGTATCTGTCAAAATATATGTTTGCTCAAGCTACAGTAACAAGGCAGAAACATTCCTTTCATGGCCTTTCCTTACCTGGAGCCATGGCCAACTTCCCCTTGTTCTGCAAAATGACCTTTCCATCAAAGGTCACGGCTGGAATCATCCTTTGTTCAAACATGACCACATTTGAGGGATCCAGACCAAAGTGCTTATTCTCCTCAAAGAACTTCTTGGTTGGATCCAGTGTGAACTCACTAGTCATGATGTACCTGCAGGTTGAGGGGAACAGCTCCACAGGTATTAGGCTTGATGTAGTACTTAGCTGTACATATTTACATTTGATTCATTTAATGTTATTAATTCATTAAATGTTATATAATTTCAACTAATGTATTCAGTATAGGTGAACAGAGTAAGAGTAACAGCAGAATGTTTACTGATTTGAGACTCTAGAAGAATAGTCTCCACTACGGTGTAGACTAATGGGGATCCTTAATAAACATAAACTCAGGACTGAAGTTAAAGAAATTAGAAAGTGAAATGACACGTGTTTAACAACAGACTGGAGTGGTATAATCCCACCATGGTACGATGCACTTTGATCCGTGCTTCATGTTGGCGAGCTGTTGCACTCGGCAGATACGCTCCGCCTGGATCTGGTACAAGGTCTTGCTGCTGGGGAGCCCCACGTTGAACATGCCTTTTGGGTAAGGAACACCCAGGCGGGTCCCCTGCCCGCCGGCCAAGAGCAGCACTGCCACTTGGTTTTCAGAAATTCGCAAATATCCTGAAAAAAACCACCAGATCTCAAAGAACACATCAGAGGAGAACCCTAACCCGAACGGACATCATGCCCCACCCGCTTCTCTGACTGCAGGGGGCACAGGCTGGCAGTATGCAGGGTGGGGCACAGGCTGGCAGTATGCAGGGTGGGGCACAGGCTGGCAGTATGCAGGGTGGGGCCAGTCGAGGGAAGGTGGGACTATTGGAGGGTGGAGACTCCCACATGTTTCCCAGAATGCCAAGTGGCAGGAGGTCCAATGACTTCAGTCAAGCTGCCTGCATAAGAAGCTGAATTTGCCAAACAACATTTATTAACTGCTAATTGTTGTTCTGCAGGTAAAAGTCTACTATCTAACAAGTTTACAAAGTGAAAATAAAATGGAATGTCTGGGTTTGTAATCTGAATATACAAAAAAAAGTATGTATTTTCCCGTTCAAAACAGCCTAGTAGGCTATGTAACAAAAATTATTATTTAATTCGCACTGAACGGTATATGCCTTAGGCCTGTTTCAAAATATAATCAAATAGAATAGCATACCTTCGTTTTGCCATTCGTTTATAGTGTCCCGGTCACTTTTCACAACGCTGCCGATAAATTCCAATGGCACGGGTTCCATTTTTTGATCGACTTTCGTTGTGGACCGAGTCGCTGCCTCCGCAGCACCACGGCAGTGCTCGCGCAGCTCATCAAAATCCAACTGAGACAATTCCGAAAGAAACGTTTTCTTCTCATCTTCAGAAAGTTCTGGCCAAAACTGTAGAACGTGGAGTTGACCTGCACGTTCCAAACTAGACCTAACCTCCTCTACTGAAAGCATTTTCGAAACAAATGTAACCAACTGGTTGCTACCTTTAGATAAACAGGCTAAATGAATTTCGCTCTGCCTTTATTTTGCAACACTTCTCAAATATCAAACTCGTGACACTCACCTGGGCATGAGCAAAATACACAAAGTAACTTTGGGCATTGGCAAGGCAAAACAGCCCGACAAAAACTAGACGTCTGAGTCAATAACGGGTAATAGAAGGTGTTCAGGAGGCAAGAATGTTATTTAGATTCGAACAAAAAAGACCGCTCAGCGTAAAGACAGTCACATGAACTTCCTCAACATAAAATCATGTGACAACAGCGTTTCATCGTTGATAGCAGCTGAGGACCGAGGAAGAGGAACACGAAACACGCGCCGTCCAAGTTCTACTAACAATACATTTATACAGGCGACTGAATGAGCTATAGAAACAAGTATGCATAATCACCATATAAAATATCTAAATATATAGACTCTCCAGATGGCCGCAACTTGACGTGACAGACACGACCTGGAAAGTGTGGACGTGTTCAATGGATCAAACATCTGTATGAGATCCGCATCCACCGGTTCTAATAACGGTAATAATATAGCTTAAGTGATGAAGGCGGAACGGGGCGCATATGGAGGTCTACAGTGGAAACTCAAACGCGTTCGATGTTGGGTCGGCTCGGAATAGCCTGAAGTAAAAACAGTGCGTGTGTATTACATTTTTACTGCTAATCATGTAGTTGTAATTCAAATTCAAACCATAATATGGTAACTTAACACAGTCGTTTTGATATATATGTTTATTTGAGTTCTTCCCTTACAGCATAAATAGATTAATTCATAGATTTGACAAGGTGAAATAGCCAGTAATATCAATTTATATTTTTCATACTAAGGGAAAATCTGAAGACCTATAAAAATACTACATATCTGCCTTCAGCAGTAAAGGATAAAATAAGCATTTGAAGTTGCAAAAGCCGAGTTTGCTGTTTAAACAAGATAAGGCGCCACTTTCCAGTATAGTGTTGCTATTGGCCAGCTAGGACATTTGCTTTTGTACAAATGTAATATCTGCATCTAATTTCCTCTGATACATGCAATGAAGTAGCAGCCTGGACACACCAGGGAAGAGCAGGATCTGACCCCTAGGAAAGTGGCTCTGAGGGTGAGGTTTGGGGAGGTGATTCTTTACGACTGTAAGCCGCAGAGAGACAGTGCCTGCTAACACACATCAGCATCTACCATGTCCAGACCCCAAAACATCTTCAGTCAACATGCCCAGTTGTCTGAGGCTTGAACATGCAGCAGCATGAGGGGAACCTTTCCTCAGTTCCCTAACCCTAACCTATCCTCAGTTCCCTAACCCTAACCTATCCTCAGTTCCCTAACCCTAACCTTTCCTCAGTTCCCTAACCCGAACCTATCCTCAGTTCCCTAACCCTAACCTATCCTCAGTTCCCTAACCCTAACCTATCCTCAGTTCCCTAACCCTAACCTTTCCTCAGTTCCCTAACCCTAACCTATCCTCAGTTCCCTAACCCTAACCTATCCTCAGTTCCCTAACCCTAACCTTTCCTCAGTTCCCTAACCCGAACCTATCCTCAGTTCCCTAACCCTAACCTATCCTCAGTTCCCTAACCCTAACCTATCCTCAGTTCCCTAACCCTAACACAACAAGAGGCAGGGGAACAGGGCCCATGCTCTCCTTATAAAGGCAATGCCAGAACAGTTTAACACAAAGTGTAAATGTAATGCTAGCATACTCCTTATCATACAGAAAATACATGGAAGCTTTCAGTCTGTTTAAAGCAAACTACTTTAAAGTGCATAAGTATTAACCAAGTACACATTCATGACTGGACACAAGCAGAGGGATGTGTGTTAAAGGGTAACTAAAATGTTCAGAGCAGAAACATGTTCCTGTGACTGCAGAACCTGAGATCTTCCTTCTTAATGGTTGTGTGTTACAGACCAGTTATTCATGTAATTAATGTGTTCCTACACATTTTCACTTAGTGTTGTTAAAAGGAGGAACTCTTTATTATTTTCTGAGTTCACTGCTTGTTTCCAGTTCCAGTCCAGGCTGGGTTAGTGCGATGATGAAAATATTAGTCTGTCAGTAGCCAGGTTGTGTTGGAGAGAGATCCTTGTAGTCAAGCTAATCATTTACATTTATGCATTTTCCTACGTGAGTTGTAACTGTAACCCTAACCCAGTCAATCAGATCTGCTAATCCAGCTAGACGATTGGCCGGTATCCCCCCTACATTGCAAAATATCATTATGATATTGTGTTCCATCTCTGAAACAGTACTTAAACTTAAGAAAACACACCTTAAGTAGCCATCGCAGTTAAATAAAAATCTGGTTTAGAATATACAAAAATAAATTAGCATAGCAAATACATCTCATGTATTTTCCAGTTGAAGACCAACTGGACATAAACACACACTGGGCTGACCCTGCAGGTCTTCAAGTCATTCAGGGAGAATGGGGACCAGCAGACTAAAGACTAACTAGAAACTAGTTTGACAAATGGACAAATTTCAAATGGTGTACAGTGCTGACAAAAAATGGTATTAGGTTAAGTATTTAGGATACTGACTCTTCCACAAACAAGACATGCTGACACAACCCTGATACACAAGAACTGTAGCTGCCCTTGTTGATCTGTGATCCCCCGCACACAACACCTTCCTGTCAGTCAAGCATGTCCATATCCCCACGTAGATCCTAGGGTACTGGGACACCAGTACAATGGACAGCATGATGAAACTGATACAAGTTATCATGTTTTTTTTGTTTGTTGCTGAAGTGATTGTTTTCATTAAATAATTCCTAGGTGATGATGAGCTAAGCAGTCTTCCATGTGTCCGTGGTGCTGCATCCTTTCCTCTCTTCATTCATCCCCTTGACTAGCTGAGCAGAGCCTCTCTAGACCAGGAGATAAAGGAGGGATTGACCACCCTTACAACTTCTCTTTTCAAAAGCAAAATGAATAAATAATGTCCATTGTGCGTGTTCAGCGCGACTGCACCCCCAAGCTGATCTTGAGGTTCTCGTAGACCACGTAGCTGATGCTGACTGCGGGGATGACCTTCATGAAGTTGGGGGCCAGGCCCCGGTAGAGGCCCGTAGCTCCCTCCGTCCTCACGATGTGTCTGAACAGCCCCATCATGCTCATCTGGGGTCCCCCCTCCAGTGTGGCTGGGGGAGAGGGCAGGGTTAAATGAAGGGCAGACTGATATATATGCCGCCATACTGAGGCATAATGTATGTATATGGCTTTGGACAGAGTGTCTGCTGAAGGAATACAATCTAAAAATGTAATGCAAAATCAACATTGAAAAATGGTTGGCTAAACAGAGGAGAGGTTAGTGATAGTCAATACGGTAGAATGGTATGGAGTTGGTTATAGCTCAGTGGTAGAGCATGGATATGGGTATAGCCCAGTGGAGAGCTTAGGGATGGGTATAGCTCAGTGGTAGAGCATGGGGATGGGTATAGCTCAGTGGTAGAGCATGGGGATGGGTATAGCTCAGTGGTAGAGCATGGGGATGGGTATAGCTCAGTGGTAGAGCATAGGTATGGGTATAGCTCAGTGGTAGAGCATAGGTATGGGTATAGCTCAGTGGTAGCGCATGGGGATAGGTATAGCTCAGTGGTAGAGCATGGGGATGGGTGGTAGAGTACTTGGTAGTGTGTGATGAGATTACAGGTTTGAATACCCTCCATGTGCTAAATGAACATACTTCATCCCCCGGTGTGAGTGAGCCATGCAGACGTGCTGACCTTGTGCCTGCATGCGTGTCCGAACCAGGGCTAGCGGGTAGCTGGCCAGCTGGCCGCAGGTGCTGGAGGTGGTGCAACATGCCAGCAAGACAAACACACCGGGGTCCGCGCTAGTGCTGGCATAGTGCTGCAGCCAGGAGTTCTTCAGGGTCTGGAGGGGCGGGGGAGCGGTTAGAAGATGGACACCTGATGTTGACAGATGCAGCCAGGGCCCAACAGTGTGACTGAGACATATATATATTAAGGAATGGACATAAACATCAACAGTTGGGCCAAAGTGCACGTCTCTCTCTCTTACATATACACACCTCATAGACAGCCAGGTCGATGCCAGCGTAGGGGATGATCCCCAGCAAGTTGGGGACATAGCCTTTGTAAAAGGCAGCCAAGCCTTCCTTTCGGAAAATGTGTTTTGCACAGTCTGCTATACCAGAATACTGGCCTGTCCTTCTGAGGGCCAGGCGTGTCTTCAGAACCTGGACAGACACGACACAGAGAGGGCAGAGGGAGGACAGAGAGTAATTTCATTTATACCTGCATGTGTATTTCAGTGTTAAGTGAGTGGATATGTGTATAAAGTGCTGCAGTGTTAAGTGAGTGGATGTGCAGTGTTAAGTGAGTGGGTGTGTGCTGCAGTGTTAAGTGAGTGGATGTGTGCTGCAGTGTTAAGTGAGTGGATGTGCAGTGTTAAGTGAGTGGATGTGCAGTGTTAAGTGAGTGGATGTGCAGTGTTAAATGAGTGGATGTGCAGTGTTAAGTGAGTGGGTGTGTGCTGCAGTGTTAAGTGAGTGGATGTGCAGTGTTAAGTGAGTGGATGTGCAGTGTTAAGTGAGTGGGTGTGCAGTGTTAAGTGAGTGGGTGTGTGCTGCAGTGTTAAGTGAGTGGGTGTGCAGTGTTAAGTGAGTGGGTGTGTGCTGCAGTGTTAAGTGAGTGTGTGTGTGCTGCAGTGTTAAGTGAGTGGGTGTGTGCTGCAGTGTTAAGTGAGTGGGTGTGTGCTGCAGTGTTAAGTGAGCGGATGTGTGTATAAACTAGGGGTGCAAAACCGAACCGCAAAAAAACGAATTGTTCACAAACCATGGTTTGGTTTTTACATGTAAACCGCGGTTTTCGGATCTACGAGAAAACACAACCCAGTGTTCCTCTATGTCTCAAAATTTCTGCCGCCACGGTATCAGAAATAGGGCTGTACAAAAGGCCGTCTATCTGCAGTGATTGTTAGAGGGCATGTCGGAGAATAGCACCGACACGCGCTTCACACCGCAGTTGAGATTGCGTGTGTGCGTCCTTGAGAACTGTAAGTCGTATAACTTATGTTGTCAGTTCATTTAAGCCTGTTATTGTATTAGTCTATAGTTCTTGCAAATTGAAATTAAGTTAACTGGTGAATTTCGTTGTTTGTATTCTTCACCTGCTAGCTAAATTGCACATCTGTTGATTTGATAGCGATTGCTGCCCTTGCTCACGTTTGTATTTTAGGTGCATTATTATGCTGAAGGAGTTTTAATTAATAAATAGTGGGTTTATTGCTATTATTTGCTACAGAATGCTTAGCCTATCAAGATCAAATGAAGCAGGCAGTGTACATGTTTTCGAGTGGCCTACCTCGATAGGCTAGGCTACTGACCATTTACAATAAGTTGTTGTGTAAATTATGAATTGGCAGCATTTGCCATTTAGAACATACTTTGTGAGTGGAAGGTGTCTTTAAGTAGCCTAACCTTATTGCTTTAGGGGAGACCTGCCCCCACTGCTAAAAAAATCCTAAAGGAAACACTGCAACCCAACCCTTTGTCCTTTCCCAGAGAGTAGCAATGTCCAATGAACTGTCAGTATATCAATGACGAGTCACGTACTGGAAGGAACTGGAGAGCAGTGTTGCCAACTTAGCGACTTTCTCGCTATATCTGGCGACTTTCCAAACCCTCCTGGGGACTTTTATTGTCAAAAGCGACTACTGACAAATTTATCGACTTTTTCTAGTGTTGTTGGAGACTTTCTGGTGTTTTAGAAACTCTGACGTGAAAGCACGGAGCGTTTTGCAGTACTGTCCTTAACGAGCAGCGAGTTCTGGCGTCCCAAAACACTCACAGGCGGTCAGTCTCACTATAGCCTCGAGCAGCACTGCTACTTTCCTTACTGAGGAGTTGGCAACACTGGAGACGCAAATCATACGAAGCTAGGCACGTGTAAATGGTAAACGGTAATACATTCTCAAACTTTTTACACCCCGTACCACCTCAGAAAGTCTTTGACTCTCCAAGTACCACCATTATGACCAACGTGAAAATACAGAAGCCTACCCTATTGAGCTACACCCAGTTCATGCAGGATGTTTGCATGCGCCACTACCCAGGAACAGTCCATTAGTAGCGCGTGCCAACATTCATTTTTGTTTTTAAACAAAAATATTATAGATTTTTGATTATAGATATTTCAATTATATCATAGTTAAGCTATTTAAATATTTCTGAGATTCCTCTGCGTACCACTAGAAGGGTATAGCCATAGTTTGAGAACCACTGATCTAACAGGATGGGGCATCTACGCCGGATATACAGAAAATACACCGAAAATACAGAGAGAACACTGAAATGGTCATGTTTTTTTCTTCCCCCTAATGTGCTAAACAAACCGAACCGGAATCGAAACCGTGACCCATAAAACCGAACCATGGGCTTGTTGAATTGTTGCACCCCTAGTATAACCCTATCCTGCACCTCCATAGGGTAGATGCTGCTTTGGGCGATGACCCCCGCCAGTGAGCCGGCCACCAGCCGCTCCAGGATGCCCAGGGTCTCCTGGTTGCTGCCCATCAGACGCTTGATCTGGAATCGTCACAAAACACCAGTTACACATAGTAAAAACTGTTACCTTTAACCAAACCGTTACACCTCCAAACTATACGGGGAACCTGTTTGTGACAAGGTCATAATCCATCCCTATACAAATGGGCCCCTAGTCTTGGTTCCGTGTCCCAGTAGTGTGGTCATCAGACTGACCCCTCCCTGCTCTCCTGGGGGTGCTGGACCTGTATATCCCAGCATCAAATGATTATTACTGTACATTGAGGGGACTAGTATGACTAACCAGAGTAAGTTTTCTGCATGTGGCACCTTCCTAGTCAGAGTTAACAGGGGATAAAAAAAAGGTAGGAAAATAAAAGATTCCAGCATCAAATCCTTCTTACTGTACTACTGTAAGGGGACTACTCACAGGTGTCGGTACAGGTGTGGGTACAGGTGTGGGTACAGGTGTGAGTACAGGTGTGGGTACAGGTGTGGGTACAGGTGTGGGTACAGGTGTCGGTACAGGTGTCGGTACAGGTGTGGGTACAGGTGTCGGTACAGGTGTGGGTACAGGTGTGGGTACAGGTGTGGGTACAGGTGTGGGTACAGGTGTGGGTACAGGTGTGGGTACAGGTGTGGGTACAGGTGTGGGTACAGGTGTGGGTACAGGTGTGGGTACAGGTGTGGGTACAGGTGTCGGTACAGGTGTGGGTACAGGTGTGGGTACAGGTGTCGGTACAGGTGTGGGTACAGGTGTGGGTACAGGTGTGGGTACAGGTGTGGGTACAGGTGTGGGTACAGGTGTGGGTACAGGTGTGGGTACAGGTGTGGGTACAGGTGTCGGTACAGGTGTCGGTACAGATGTTTCTACAGGTGTTACTGGCTTACCTGCTCGTAAGCCATGAATTTAATGGCGGACTCTGGGGCAATCTTGATGACATTGATGCCGTTCCCTCGCCATAGCGACCTCACGCCCCCCTCCCGGACCATCTGGGTGAAGCCGCCTGCAATGCCCATGCTGTTGCTACGGGAGGCGTGGACCTAGCAACAGGCAGGATAGGGACATAGTCACCAAAACGGATTATTCAGAACGACCCTTCATCTACTGCATGATCTTCCTACAGGATAAGCAACATCAGTCACCACCAGCTGCTGCTACATCTCCAGATCAATGTTTACCTAGGCGCCAGTACCGGTCCTAGCACATCTGGCGCCCTAGGCGAAATGTATCAACAGAACCCCCCCCCCCCCCCCCCGCATGCAACACGGAGATATGACGTGGCGCGGTTGGCGCCCTCTGCTGGTTGTGCGGGAGGGTTAATTAATGGATGCACTTGGGAAAATGCCGCCCCCTGCCTATGTCGCCTGTAGGAAGGACCGGCCCTGCTAGGCGCCTAGAGAAGTGGTTATCTTTTTTATCTGGTGAGGCATCTACCTGCATGAGGACCTTTAGCCTGTCCAGTGGGGCCGTGCAGGTCCGGGAGACAGCGCCTGCTCCTCCTCCTGCCACCAGGTGGCGCCACCACATGCCAGTTTTCTTCTCCTCCGCGGTGAACTCATCAGGCACCATCAAACTCTCCCCAACATCAAAAATCTTAAGACAAAAATATGATACAGGTTATTTATTTAACTACTTATTTTTAGCAAAACATCTGCATTTATTTAATTACCATCATCATTATATACCATCATATTATGTATGTTCCATACACACCCCAACCCTGCTCCTGGAGAGATACCCTCCTGTAGGGTTACACTCCAACCCTGTTCCTGGAGAGATACCCTCCTGTAGGGTTACACTCCAACCCTGCTCCTGGAGAGATACCCTCCTGTAGGGTTACACTCCAACCCTGCTCCTGGAGAGATACCCTCCTGTAGGGTTACACTCCAACCCTGCTCCTGGAGAGATACCCTCCTGTAGGGTTACACTCCAACCCTGCTCCTGGAGAGATACCCTCCTGTAGGGTTACACTCCAACCCTGCTCCTGGAGAGATACCCTCCTGTAGGGTTACACTCCAACCCTGCTCCTGGAGAGATACCCTCCTGTAGGGTTACACTCCAACCCTGCTCCTGGAGAGATACCCTCCTGTAGGGTTACACTCCAACCCTGCTCCTGGAGAGATACCCTCCTGTAGGGTTACACTCCAACCCTGCTCCTGGAGAGATACCCTCCTGTAGGGTTACACTCCAACCCTGCTCCTGGAGAGATACCCTCCTGTAGAGTTACACTCCAACCCTGCTCCTGGAGAGATACCCTCCTGTAGGTTTACACTCCAACCCTGCTCCTGGAGAGATACCCTCCTGTAGGGTTACACTCCAACCCTGCTCCTGGAGAGATACCCTCCTGTAGGTTTACACTCCAACCCTGCTCCTGGAGAGATACCCTCCTGTAGGGTTACACTCCAACCCTGCTCCTGGAGAGATACCCTCCTGTAAGGTTACACTCCAACCCTGCTCCTGGAGAGATACCCACCTGTAGGTTTACACCCCAGGAGGGTAACAGGGATTACCCTGCCAGTGATCTGGTCACAGGGATTACACAGATCAGAAACACCTAGTTTGATCTGCTATGGAGTGTATTGAAGACTGATATGAGCTGTGGTTTCACTGAGAGGTGAATACCTGGAGGGTTTCCCAGATATGACTTACTGTAGAGTGTTTCCAGTACAATATGATCTCAGGAATGTTATCTGCTGGGTGCATCAAATGGTAGTCTCTCCATTCACTCCAGTCGATGGTCATAGTGCCATTCCTGTCCATGCTAGTTACAGAACAAACGAGTAAGAAAAGTCAGTAACAAGTCTTTCCCTGAGCCTCTATACTCATGCATGCAACTCTTCTCTCTTCCTCCAACATGAAGCTCTATAATCCTGTGTTGTGTTGGCCAATGCATCATCTGAACCACTACTTTCCTTATTCATCTAAATGTCTTTATTTCTTGCTTATTCATTAACCTTATTTATGAAGTATTTACAGGGCAGAGATTTGATAAAGACATGAGACAAGATAAGTGAAGGAGGAGTTAGGGAGGCTATAGGAGGAGAATGAAAACATGACCAACAGGCAAGCAGTCCAAGGAGGCTACTACTTACACCATGATAGGTGCCCACATTTGACCCCTCCTTATTCTGAGACAAGCAGAGAGACAGGGGCGGGGAGAGGGTACAGACAGAGGGGCGTACAGACAGACAAAGTTAGAACAGCAGAACAAACAGGACAGGACTACAGCAGTACAGGAAAGACAGTTGGAGAGAGAGATGGGGGAGAGGGAGAGATGGGGGAGAAAGAGGGAAAGAGATGTGGAGAGAGGGAGAGAGGGGGAGAGAGAGGGAAAGAGATATGGGGGAGAGAGACAAGGAAAGAGAGAGAGATATGGGGGAGAGAAGGAAAGAGAGAGATATGGGGGAGAGAGAAGGAAAGAGAGAGAGGGAAAGAGAGAGGGGCGAGAGAGAGAAGGAAAGAGAGAGAGGGAAAGAGGGGGAAAGAGAGAGGGGGGAGAGAGAAGGAAAGAGAGAGATATGGGGGAGAGAGAGGGAAAGAGAGAGAGGGAAAGAGGGGGAAAGAGAGAGGGGGGGAGAGAGAGGGAAAGAGGGGGAAAGAGAGAGGGGGGGAGAGAGAAGGAAAGAGAGAGAGATAGGGGGGAGAGAGAGGGAAAGAAAGGAAGAAAGGACAGCAGTAAGGATGTCAGGGACAGAGGGACACGTCAGACAGAACAGTTGGACATGGTTGAGACCGGGTTAGGGTCAGGATGGGCTTCCTGCTGTCCTCACCTTCTGAGGATCTTCTCTGCCTGCTGCTCAGAGATGGTGACCCCCAGGTCTCTTAAGGACTGCATGATCTCCTGGCAGTCAATACGACCTGTGGAACAACACACACATCCGCCCCCCTTTCAAACACACAGAACGGCCACCAGATATAACTGCCTCCCTACTGAGGTGTTTATCCCCTGGTGGCTAAGTAGCTGAAGAGATTATCTTGTTATTCTTGAAAAATAACAAGACAAACACAGCACTATTTGCTTTGTCAACTATCCATCATAACAGAGATACAAGAACCTAGAATTACTATGATACTAACCCAAATCCTACACAAAAACCTAGGATAACAATGATACATTTAACTTGGACAAGAACTCTGCTCTGCTCACCGTCATTCTTCTTGTCCAGACTCTTGAAGACGAGCCTCAGTTTCTTCTCGTGATCCCTCAGGTAGTGAACAAACTCCTCAAAGTCCAGCTGGCCATCCAGGTCCTTGTCGCCTGCTTTTACTATTTTCTACGGGAGGAGAGACACAGAGCTGTACCCTCACAGCACCACCATGAGCATCTAAACAATGTGAATTCAGGACTAACACAGTAGGCCTGTCAGATACACAATCAGAGGCAAAGCTTTTCTCTGTAAACTGCAGCATGCCACACACGGTCTAAGACAGTGCATGAACAATACGACACATTCCCTAGAACTGCAGGCTGATGTCGCTGTCCAGCTGCTGTCCCTGTCCAGCTGCTGTCCCTGTCCAACTGCTGTCGCTGTCCAACTGCTGTCGCTGTCCAACTGCTGTCCCTGTCCAACTGCTGTCGCTGTCCAACTGCTGTCCCTGTCCAATTGCTGTCCCTGTCCAACTGCTGTCCCTGTCCAGCTGCTGTCTCTGTCCAACTACTGTCCCTGTTACTAAAATGATGATAGTATGTCGTGCTGTAGTACCTCCTGGAAATCCTTAGGGAACGCCACCATGATATAAACCGTGGTCTTCTTGGCAGAAACAGCATCAGTCCTTGTCTTGATGTTCCTGCCAGCATTTCTCTGCACTCCAGTCTGCTCCCCTGCCTCCCGCTCCCCTGCCTCCCGCTCCCCTGCCTCCCGCTCCCCTGCCTCCCCTGCCTCCCGCTCCCCTGCCTCCCCCACCTCTAGCTTCCCTGCCTCCCGCTCCCCTGCCTCCCCCACCTCCTGCGCCTTTACCTCCCCTGCCTCCCGCTCCCCTGCCTCCCCCACCTCTACCTCCCCTGCCTCCCGCTCCCCTGCCTCCCGCTCCCCTGCCTCCCCCACCTCTAGCTCCCCTGCCTCCCGCTCCCCTGCCTCCCGCTCCCCTGCCTCCCGCTCCCCTGCCTCCCGCTCCCCTGCCTCCCCCACCTCCTGCGCCTTTAGCTCCCCTGCCTCCCGCTCCCCTGCCTCCCCCACCTCTACCTCCCCTGCCTCCCGCTCCCCTGCCTCCCGCTCCCCTGCCTCCCCCACCTCTAGCTCCCCTGCCTCCCGCTCCCCTGCCTCCCGCTCCCCTGCCTCCCCCACCTCCTGCGCCTTTAGCTCCCCTGCCTCCCGCTCCCCTGCCTCCGGATCCCCTGCCTCCGGATCCCCTGCCTCACCTGCCTCCGGCTCCCCTGCCTCACCTGCCTCCGGCTCCCCTGCCTCACCTGCCTCCGGCTCCCCTGCCTCACCTGCCTCCGGCTCCCCTGCCTCCGGCTCCCCTGCCTCCGGCTCCCCTGCCTCCAGCTCCTCTGGTGACTGTGTCCCTACAGGCTCACACTCACACTGGCCCACAAACCCCTGGGAGAGGAACGACCATACCCTCTGCAGCATCTTCCAGCAGGGGGTGATCTGTGGGTGTGTGTATGTGTGTGTGCATGTGTGCGTGGGTGTGCAAGTGTATGTGCAGTCTGCCCTTGAATAGAAATGGCACCAAGTGTGTCTGTAGAGGGATACCACAGCAGGGTGGACTGAAGGATGTTCATCAAGTTTCTCTCGTCTCAGATTCCTCTCAGAGAGCCCCCCTGGGCTTGTGCTTCTCCCCTCATCTTCAACACTAACGGCTCCACACTGCCATCCTCTAAGTCCTCCTCTACTTCAGCAAGTCACTGCTTCAGAGAAGCACACAACTAAAATTATGCATAGACAAACTAACTGTTTTATCTGTTAATAACATTCAATTAAAAGTGAAGAGTTCCACACTACCTGTGTTCTTCCAGTAGTGTTGCTGCTGATCCGCCAGACTAAGCTGCAGAGTCATGCAGTAAAACAGCTCCTCACTGCAGCCATGTCCCAGCCAATCACAGCAGCCTACACTGACAGGTCCAGCTGGAGAGCCCTGGAGCCGGGCTCTGCAACCAATCAGACCACAATACGCAAGAAGCCATTTATTTATCACTGTGTCATCCTGCCCTGAGGTCTGGTGGGGGGAGGAGGGATTCCCCAGCTAACCAGCGGAGTCCTGGCTGGGCCCTCTGCTAACCCTGGGGAGGTTACGGGGTTTAGCCCTATGAATCATTATAAACCAACATCCACAAGATTGATTTTCTTATCCTTCATGTTGTGAAAAGAAACCAATATTTTGAATAAAAACCGAGGCCAACTCTTGTTCATCATAAAAGCATTAGATACACAAATCTAGACCAATAACTCAACTAGACCAGTACAGATAACCCCTGTAATCTGGTAACAATTTACATATTCAGAGCTCACTCACACAGCAAGGTAGAGTCTCTCCTGCTCACCCTAACCCTGTTTCTGCAGCGGCTACAGCAGGGTGCAGTTAGTGGGTTATTACCAGCCGGGCCATTCTCTCCCAGAGCAGGGTGGTGGATCCAGACCCAGTCTGTGTGTCTCTAAACACTACAGCCTTGCAGGCTGATCCAGACCCAGTCTGTGTGTCTCTAAACACTACAGCCTTGCAGGCTGATCCAGACCCAGTCTGTGTGTCTCTAAACACTACAGCCTTGCAGGCTGATCCAGACCCAGCCTGTGTGTCTCTAAACACTACAGCCTTGCAGGCTGATCCAGACCAAGCCTGTGTATCTCTAAACACTACAGCCTTGCAGGCTGATCCAGATCCAGTCTGTGTGTCTCTAAACACTACAGCCTTGCAGGCTGATCCAGACCCAGCCTGTGTCTCTAAACACTACAGCCTTGCAGGCTGATCCAGACCCAGTCTGTGTGTCTCTAAACACTACAGCCTTGCAGGCTGATCCAGACCCAGTCTGTGTGTCTCTAAACACTACAGCCTTGCAGGCTGATCCAGATCCAGTCTGTGTGTCTCTAAACACTACAGCCTTGCAGGCTGATCCAGACCCAGCCTGTGTGTCTCTAAACACTACAGCCTTGCAGGCTGATCCAGACCCAGCCTGTGTATCTCTAAACACTACAGCCTTGCAGGCTGATCCAGACCCAGTCTGTGTGTCTTTAAACACTACAGCCTTGCAGGCTGATCCAGACCCAGCCTTTGTGTCTCTAAACACTACAGCCTTGCAGGCTGATCCAGACCCAGTCTGTGTGTCTCTAAACACTACAGCCTTGCAGGCTGATCCAGACCCAGCCTGTGTCTCTAAACACTACAGCCTTGCAGGCTGATACAGACCACTCAGTCTACGGCAAGCTGCTAGACTGGATCTTCATTACAGATTTCTGCAATGTAAATTCACTTGGTCCAAAGTAAACTCAGTCCATATTTTGACTTGTCCAAACTCTAACTTTAAATATAATTTTGACTAGTAAGATTCAAACTGTGTTTGCCATTCATGTGAATAGAATTACACAATACAGATATCTAAAATTCAGTTGCAGATATCTGCAATGTGACCTGCAGCAACTGAATTATGACGAGTTGTGATTCCAATTTCAGATATCTACAATTTAACTATGTACTCTATATAACATACAATCAGCAGCATAAACGCCCAGGACCCCCCCCCCCCTCCTGTTCTTACTGCCATTTAACTCCCCTGACTGTTCAACAAGCTGACTCTTTCCAACCTCATAAACAATGTCACATGCGAGTGACAAAGCCAGATTATTAAGTAACATGTTTTCACTACCAACACAGAGATCATGTAAACAGGTCTGCTCTGTACAGCAGGACACATCCAACAAGTTGTTGCTGTTCAACTGACAGTCAGTGTGGCTTCTATGTTAGCTCTTTGACCCATGACTCTTAAATGGCTTTAACTATTATGTAAAACACTTACCAGTCATCAATGACGCAAGCCTTTCTAGTCTGTTTTTAAGAAGCTTATTTTTTTGGACTCACTGGTGGATCTCTCCACCCTGCTGCCGACCCAGAGCAGAGGGTTATACGACTGCTCAAGTGGCAGCACGACACAAACGTTGATTACAGCCATGAGAGCTCATAACACACTTACCATTAACTCGTGTTCTGTCCGATGAACCCCCAGTTTCTTGAGCCCAATGGTCAAGTCGTTGATGCAGATCCCACCATCCCCGTTCACATCTAGGACCTGAAACAGCACCTTGAGTCTGTGGTCCTGTTCGGGTCCACCGCAGACCTCGCAGAGATGCGATGGGTTGCAGTTCCCCCCTTCCGACACCGAACATTCCGTTTCTGTCGGTGCCCGTGGAACGGGTGCGGATGGGTCCTCCTTATGCCCGCCACCTGGGTCGGCGCCCCGTTGAGCATCGTTGGACTGACAATGACAAAAGACCCCGCTGAGCAAGGGGGAGACGAAAGACCCTTGCTGGTGCATGAGACAGCGACACGATCCAATCCGAAGATACACGTGTAGAGAACAGTCCAGCTCGTTGGCCAGATCCCAACTCTGATATGCTTGTTTCAGACCCCACGTCGCCCGTGCTAGTAGCTAGCTATGTAGTAGTTAAGCTTGCGAAATCAAAAGCGAATGCTCAACTGCTCTTCAACAAAGTAGGAATACAATGGGAAAAGCCTGGTTTGTAAAATATAGTACGTTATAAATGTGTTGAGGTGGCCATTAACTTTGTATTTCGAATCCACAGCGGACTTCAGCGAGAGATTATAGCACTCCCAAACCAACAGGCACCCCCAGGCATCAGGCAAAGCGGTTTCGAAAGTCCGCTCGCAGATTACATTTACAGTCAAGTGTAATAATTTCCAAGATTATTAAACTATTAAATTAATTACGGTACCCTAGTTTAAACTTGTGTACATGTCTAGTCCAATTTGGCTTGCTGTAAAAACGAATAACTTCACGTTTGAATTGGCGGTCGCCGGTCCGTTTGTCAGCTGACGCAACACAGAAAGCCGGTATCGCTGGGGCTAGTCCTTCCAGGGGGGAAATTAATGGGGGGAGGGGTGTTGTAGCATTCATGACGGACATATCCAACAACCAATCACACTCATCAGTATAATGAGCGTAAACCGGGGTATTTACATGTAACGTTTACAATTTCAAAATCTAATAAACATATTTTATTATTTTTTTAATGAACAAAATAGTGAACTAAAATTCGCATTCCTCTCCACATGTTCCAATAGGTTGTCCGGCCTACAGGATGAGTTACTGCCACATATCTTAGCCAATGGTAAAAGGCAACACTGTGGGGTCGGTCAAAATGTAACCAACGACGAAGCAATGTGGGTGGAGCTGTAGACACAACGAACGTAAGCGTTGTTTGTGGGAAGAAGAAGCCGATTCTGGAAGCCATTACGTTGCGCACATCGATTGAGTAAATCGTACTATTTTTGCGTACAATACGCACAATTATCTTTCAAAAACAACAATTTACTCAAATATGGCATCGTTTGCCAAAAAGAGAAAAATGAATTTTTCAGAGAGAGAGGTAGAAATTATTGTGGAGGAAATAGAGAAACAAAAGCATACACTCGTTAACCACTTCAATGCTGGGGTCACTCACATTGCGAAGAATAACGCGTGGTTAGAGATTCTGAAGAAGGTGAACGCTGTAACTACCTGTCCAAGAGAGTTGGCTGAAGTCAAGAAGAAGTGGTCCGATATGAAGACTGAAGTTAGGCGCAAAGTGGCCCAAGCAAGAGCGGCAATTGAGGGGACATCCGCGGACTGTACGCCCGTGCCTGTCATCCTGACCGCTATGCAGCAGCGCATCTGTAATCTCCTTGGGGAAGCCACCATCATCAGTTTACCTGCGGGGGACTCGGATGCAGAATTGACCCTCCCTGCCACCATGAGCGCAGCCACCACTGTGACTCTCACAGAAAGTAAGTATATACTGTTATAAAGTTAGCATCGATCGTTTAGGTGAAAAATGTAATGTCCACATTTCTCATTGCTAAATCACATGGTAGTTTATCAGCATCAGAATCACGGCGGCTATTGTACAAAAAATGCAAGTTGATCAGCTGTTGATCAGCTGTTGATCCTGTCAGATTTTTGGCCACAAATGACAGCTGTCACTTCTCTTAGAAACATAAATAAGGAGCGCTGATCAATATTATCTGACACTTTTCACACAATATTTGTTCAAACGGCAAGTTATGCTTCTGTTTATCTCTAGGTCTTCAATCAGGTTCAACAGGAGTTTGCGAAGAAACAAAAACTCTAGATGGTAAGTTGTTGATTTGATATATTTGAGAGATGAGTGTTTCTCAATGAGTGTAAACCTGCAGGGGGGTAGCTCTTCAGGAGCAGGGTTGGAGTGTAACCCTACAGGGGGGTAGCTCTTCAGGAGCAGGGTTGGAGTGTAACCCTACAGGGGGGTAGCTCTTCAGGAGCAGGGTTGGAGTGTAACCCTACAGGGGGGTAGCTCTTCAGGAGCAGGGTTGGAGTGTAACCCTACAGGGGGGTAGCTCTTCAGGAGCAGGGTTGGAGTGTAACCCTACAGGGGGGTAGCTCTTCAGGAGCAGGGTTGGAGTGTAACCCTACAGGGGGGTAGCTCTTCAGGAGCAGGGTTGGAGTGTAACCCTACAGGGGGGTAGCTCTTCAGGAGCAGGGTTGGAGTGTAACCCTACAGGGGGGTAGCTCTTCAGGAGCAGGGTTGGAGTGTAACCCTACAGGGGGGTAGCTCTTCAGGAGCAGGGTTGGAGTGTAACCCTACAGGGGGGTAGCTCTTCAGGAGCAGGGTTGGAGTGTAACCCTACAGGGGGGTAGCTCTTCAGGAGCAGGGTTGGAGTGTAACCCTACAGGGGGGTAGCTCTTCAGGAGCAGGGTTGGAGTGTAACCCTACAGGGGGGTAGCTCTTCAGGAGCAGGGTTGGAGTGTAACCCTACAGGGGGGTAGCTCTTCAGGAGCAGGGTTGGATTGTAAACCTACAATCTCTCGATGCACCCAGTCTTGAACTAGTTGACTCAGACGTTATCGTGTTTAGATGCAGTAGGTCACACGTGTGGGCCCGGCTTGACCTAGTGCTCTGTGGTCCACAGCAGAGACTACCTACCACACCCTGGAGGAGGGGGGGGTGGTGGAGTACTGCACCACCTCGGAGGCAGCTCCAAGCATGGTGGCGGCGCTGGATGCCCCGGTGGAGATGCTGGCCCCCTCGCCCCCCCAGGGCACGAAGCCCCAGGAGCTGAAGAGCCGCATCGCCCTCAACTCGGCCCGCCTGCTTCAGGAGCAGCGTGTCACCAACGTGCACATGCGCCAGATCGCGCAGCACCTGGAGGGTCAGAACGACTTGCTGCAGGTGATGCGGCGCTGGCAGGAGGCGCAGGCCTACGCCCAGGAGCGGCAGGCCCAGGCGCTGGAGGGGACGCAGGCTGCCCTGCTGGCGCTGGTGCAGATGCTGCGGCCCGCGCTCAAGGACCTGCGCAAGTTCCTGCAGAGCGGGGTGGAGAACCCTAACAACCTGGGGGGGCCGGGGGGGGGAGAGAACCCTAGCAACCTGGGGGGGCCAGGGAACCCTAGAAACCTGGGGGGGACGGAGGCAGGGGAACAGAGACCCAAGTCTCCATTAGGGGGGGCAGGGGGCTCGGAGGCAGGGGAACAGAGACCCAAGTCTCCACAGCACACAGAGGGTAGACAATGAATGTGTGTGTGTGTGTGTGTGTGTGTGTGTGTGAGAGAGAGAGAGAGAGAGAGAGAGAGAGAGAGAGAGAGAGAAGTGGGAAATGTTTGATTTGTGGACTAGTGTGGGGGGATGCATGTGTTTTAAATATGTGTGTTTTTGTAAGTAAGCTATGTGTGTAGACGTGTAATTGTGTGTGTGTGTGTGTGTGTGTGTGTAATTGTGTGAGTGTGTGAGGCAGAGAGAATATATAAAGGCCATAGAACAAGAATGTAGGTTATAAGGGTTAGAACCATGTTGGCTGTAAAAGAGCTTTTACTGTTCTCAAAGTCCTGATTTTAGGCCTATGATCAGAGTGCTTAAAGTGTACATGATGTCACGGATCTGAAGCTCAGACTGTTCCACACTGCTGTCTCGGATGATTTTGCCTGAAGGTACATGTGCACAAACGCCTATTCGATAATAAAACAAAAATAAATCCTATTGGATTTTGACTCGATGACTCAACTACTTTATGAATGTAATCATACAATTATTTCATCATATTTCATCATGGCCTACTGTATGATTGTTTAAGTAACTGGGCATTTTATTATTTTAGTTATGTTTAATATGTAGTTTGAAACTGCCGCCAGTCTGTCTAAGAAGACTTTACCAGGCGGAATTCACACTGTACCGGCAGATGTCGCCCTATCCTAACATTCACATAAACTGTAGTCTGGTCTTTACTCGCCCGTTTACAAACGCATTTGAACACCAACATTATTTATTTAGTATTTTAATCTGGTGGTAGAATTCCGCACATCTTGACTACACAGTAATAACCAATATCGTTCGTCACATCTCTTTCGCTACAAGCCACGTTAAAGCTGCTCGCTTACTGTATTTTTTTTTAGGAGGCGGGGCTAGACTGGATCGACCACTGCTACCTCACCACTACATCGATTCAAAGTGCGTGTGCCAGATTGTTGGGTCAGTCGGTTTAGCTGTGAGGAGTCCATGCAAATTATGAGGTAAAACACCAAATTTACCAATAAATATCACGATCTGACAGACAATATTTGGGTCATCGTTGAGTGTCCACCGATGAAATATAGTTTTGTGTTCGCATGTCACGTCAGTTGTGCTCTATAATAGCGCACGTATCCAGCAATTGTAAGTAGCCTATTTGAAAGAAGAGCACTGCTTCTTCTGACAACTGGTAAAACAGCAACTTTTAGGGATTAGTTGATTCGCCGTGAAACATTTGGAAATGCATTTTACAGTTATTATGTTTTTCAGATGGTGGGGAAAATCGTCTGCGTTTTCCTAACCCAGTACCCTTTTGTCAATAATAATAATTCAGCAAAGTCATGCTTTGAAGTAGTTGGTTAGCAATAAATGTGTAGGCTAACCCATGTCATTAATCTATCTTTACCGTTGCAGGTCCAATTCACCACAGAGTATACCGAGATGCTGAGCCAAAACACCGGGAAGGACTTCCAAGCTCCTGAGAAGTCGAACCCTGTTGCATTTCCTCATACCCCTCTTCTTCGTCGCTCTACTAGTTGTCAACACTGAGGATTTCAGCTGTGAACACTTCAATGGCGTTTTTAATGAAAAAGAAGAAGTTCAGGTTTCAAATCCATTTTACTTTGGAGGAGCTAGCCGCCGTACCGTTTGTCAATGGCGTCCTTTTCTGCAAAATCAGATTGTTGGACGGAGGGGACTTTGCCAGCTCGTCATCCAGGTAGCCTACGAATGTTAAATCATGAATATACATAATACATCATTTAACGTGTAGTTATGAAAAATGTATGTTTCTGAATAACTCAGTTTATGGTTATTATCTAGTTGTGCTTGAGTGTGATTAATCTGGGACATACACGCTGGCAGGTGAATCATACACATGCAGGATATGTGAGACAACCAATACTACATCAACAGTAAGACAGCCTTTG
Organism: Osmerus eperlanus; assembly: GCF_963692335.1. Lineage (NCBI taxonomy): Eukaryota > Metazoa > Chordata > Actinopteri > Osmeriformes > Osmeridae > Osmerus > Osmerus eperlanus. The sequence continues at coordinate 85,850 of NC_085035.1, forward strand.
AAAGCTTTTTTATCTAGTGTTAAGCCAGTTTATACTCTTATTTGTAATGTGTGTCACCAAAAACTCCTAAACATATTGGCTCTGTCACTCATGTCTTTGCCTTGGTCAAGTTGCATAGAAAGCCCTCATTAGGAGGCTGTTTGCACCCAGGCGCAGTTTCCCAGACATGGATTGAGCCTCGTCCTAAAGTATGAGAAAAACTCAATGAAAATCTCCATTGAATGTTTAGGCGTAGTCCTACTAGGATTGATCCATGTCTGGTTAGGCCTAGTCCTACTAGGATTGATCCATGTCTGGTTAGGTCTAGTCCTACTAGGATTGATCCATGTCTGGTTAGGTCTAGTCCTACTAGGATTGATCCATGTCTGGTTAGGCCTAGTCCTACTAGGATTGATCCATGTTTGGTTAGGCCTAGTCCTACTAGGATTGATCCATGTCTGGTTAGGTCTAGTCCTACTAGGATTGATCCATGTCTGGTTAGGCGTAGTCCTACTAGGATTGATCCATGTCTGGTTAGGCGTAGTCCTACTAGGATTGATCCATGTCTGGTTAGGCCTAGTCCTACTAGGATTGATCCATGTCTGGTTAGGTCTAGTCCTACTAGGATTGATCCATGTCTGGTAAGGCCTAGTCCTACTAGGATTGATCCATGTCTGGTTAGGTCTAGTCCTACTAGGATTGATCCATGTCTGGTTAGGTCTAGTCCTACTAGGATTGATCCATGTTTGGTTAGGTCTAGTCCTACTAGGCTTGATCCATGTCTGGGAAACTGAGCCTCAGTCCAAATTCAAAGGGCTGGGGAGCGTTTCCAGTCATTCAAAGTCATTGGTTGGGAATGAAATTTCAAACTAAAATTGACAAAGTGGAAATATAGTTTCCAGGAAGTAGCTTTAACTGCTTAGCCTTACCTAACCATGTGTGGATGTATCCAGTCTCCATGCACCTCTAGAATGGTGTTCACAGATCATGCTCCAAGGCTTTTGAAACCCTCTGGAAGTCTAGCCTCTCCTATGTTGTTAGTAGTAATCTTCTTGCTGTGTGTGGGGGCAGTATCTCAGACATGCTAATATTTGCTAACCCTTATAGATGCTAATGGGATACATTTACATTTATTCATTTAGCAGACGCTTTTATCCAAAGCGACTTCCAAGAGAGAGCTTTACAAAGGGAATAGGTCACTGATCATAACAACGAGATAGCAACAAAACATTGCGAGTAGCCAAAACATGAAGCACACATTGTGAACAACCAAAATAAGTGCCAAAGGGAAGAACCATAAGAGCATGTAGTTAAACAAGTTACAATTAAACAACATGAACTGCTATAAGTGCAAGTGTACCTGTGGAAAAAAAACAAGCAACAATAATAAAACAATATATCACAGCGAGTACAAAAATTTAAGTCAGTTACCACTAACCACAAGAGCAACAAGTCTCTAAGCAAGAGTCATTGTCATCCTTGAGGAAACTAACATCGGGTCAAGCGAACCATTCCTAAGTACCGTTGTACTCCCGGAACAAGTGCGTCTTGAGCCTTTTCTTGAAGGTGGAGAGACAGTCAGTGTCTCTGATGGAAGTGGGGAGTTGATTCCACCACTGGGGGGCCAGACAGGAGAAGAGCTTGTGTTGGGACCGGGCGGTCTTGAGCGGTGGGACCACCAGGCGGTTGTCTGAAGAAGACCGTAGGTGACGGGTGGGGGTGTAGGGCTGCAGGAGAGACTTGATGTAGACGGGTGCAGTCCCATTCACTGCTCGGAAGGTCAATACCAGGGTCTTGAATCTGATACGGGCCATGATAGGTAGCCAGTGGAGAGAGATGAGGAGCGGGGTAACATGGGAGCGTCTGGGTAGATTGTAGACCAGGCGGGCCGCTGCGTTCTGAATCCTCTGAAGAGGGCGGGTTGCACATGCTGGGAGACCAGCGAGCAGCGAGTTGCAATAGTCCAACTTGGAGAGGACAAGTGCTTGGACTAGCAGCTGGGTGGAGTGCTCAGACAGGTATCTCCTGATCTTCCGGATGTTGTAGAGGGTGAATCTACACGACCGGGAGACCGCAGCAATGTGGGCCGTGAGGGAGAGCTCGTCGTCCATGGTAACCCCAAGGTTCCTGGCAGAGGATGAAGGGGTCACCGTCGCAGATCCCAGGGTGATTGAGAGATCGTGGGAGATGGAGGGTTTAGCCGGGATGATGAGGAGTTCTGTTTTGGCGAGGTTCAGCTGGAGGTGGTGCTCGGTCATCCAGGCGGAGATGTCTGTGAGGCAGGCCTCAATCCTAGCTGAGATCCCCGGATCTGTCGGGGGGAACGACAGGTACAGCTGCGTGTCGTCAGCGTAGCAGTGGTAGGAGAAGCCATGGGAGGTGATGATTGGTCCAAGTGAGGTGGTGTACAGAGAGAAGAGGAGGGGTCCAAGGACGGAGCCCTGTGGGACACCAGTGGAGAGCTGGCGAGGGCCTGACAGTTTGCCTCCCCAGGAAACCTGGTAGGATCTTCCCGACAGGTAGGATGAGATCCACTGGAGTGCAGTGCCAGTGATGCCCATCTCAGAAAGTCTGGCGAGCAGGATCTGGTGGTTAACCGTATCAAACGCTGCAGAAAGGTCCAGCAGAATGATGACAGATGACCTGGAAGCCGCTCTGGCAGACTGGAGGGCAGTGGTGACTGAAAGGAGGGCAGTCTCTGTGGAGTGGCCAGTCTTGAAGCCCGATTAGTTGGGGTCAAGCAGGTTGTTCTGAGAGAGAAAGTTAGACAGTTGGTTAGATACAGCACGTTCAATTGTTTTTGAAAGGAAGGGTAACAGTGATACCGGTCTGTAGTTCTGGAGAACGGCAGAGTTAAGGGAGGGTTTTTTGAGTAGAGGGGTAACTCTAGCCTGTTTGAAGGCAGAGGGGAAGGTGCCAGAGGTAAGAGAGGAGTTTAGGACATGGAGAAGAAAAGTTATGATGGAGGGGGAGATGGTTTGAAAGAGAGGGGAGGGTATAGGATCAAGGGGACAGGAGGTGGGGCGATGAGAGAGAATGAGGTCAGAGATCTCTGCCTCAGACAGGGGAGAAAAAGAGTTTAGACATTTAGTCGGGTCAGTCATGGAGGGTGAGAGGGTAGGACAGGTGGGCTTAGGGAACCGACTGCTAATGTCGGCGACTTTTTTCTCAAAGAAGGAGGAGAAGTCGTCTGCTGTCAGGGTGGAGGGAGGGGGTGGGGGAGGTGGGTTAAGAAGCGTGGAGAAGGTAGAAAAAAGTTTGTGGGGGTTTGAAGCAGAGTTAATTTTGTTCAGAAAGTAGAGGGTTTTAGCACCAGTTATGTGAGAAGAGAAGGATTTGAGGAGGGAGTGATACTTATCAAGGTCCGGACCGCCTTTGGACTTGCGCCATCTCCTCTCAGCTGCCCGAAGGGTGGACCGTTCTTCACGGATAACATCCGTAAGCCACGGGCAGGAGGGAGAAGATCGTGCAGGCCTGGTTGACAGGGGACAGAGAGCGTCAAGTGATGCAGTTAAAGTGGTTAACAAGGTGTCGGTGGCAGTGTTAGTGGGGTGGTACGAGAACTCGTCAATGGGGGGGAGGGAGGATGTTGGGTTAGGGTTAAGCTGTTTGGTTGTGAACAGTAAACAGATCTGTTTGGATGTACAGAAACTCAATCCAATTCTGTTCTCTACTGAATGCGTTACTACCTTCCAGTTTGTTACTGTCAGTTGACATTTACAGAAGAAATCTGGCAATGTTGGTGATGGGAAGAAGGGTTACCGTGGAGATGAAGAAGGAGATAGTGATGGTGTGTGTCGACCGAGGCAGAGATCGTTATGGCAACAAGGAGCTATGGCCTCACTGTTGCCCAGGCAACGCCATATCGGTTTTTCTTTGGTTCACCAATTGAGAGTGAACGCCATTCTAGAGTAAACCATGTGACCTTTTATGATTGCTATAATTACTTTAACAGGATAGTGTAATCATATGGCAAGGGTGTCCAAGGTCCAGTCCTTAGGCCAATCATGGCCTGCAGACTGAGTCTAACAGCATGCGGCTTGTTTCTGGGGCGACAACACAGAATTTACTTCATGCAATTTAATACGCAGTGTGATGAGTCATGCAGTCAACATCGGATGCTTGTGTGAACAGGCATTCTGTGTCAACTGGATCAGAAGCTGCTTGAGATTCTGCATAACTGACACCAGTATATCAATCTTGATCACAAACACGGCACTCCAACCTATGGCTGACATCCGGATGTCGGTTCCCTGCCTGCCTGTTCCCTTTCTGCCTGTTCCCTGCCTGCCTGTTCCCTGCCTGCCTGTTCCCTGCCTGTTCCCTTCCTGCCTGGTACCTGCCTGCCTGTTCCCTGCCTGCCTGTTCCCTTCCTGCCTGTTCCCTGCCTGTTCCCTGCCTGCCTGTTCCCTTCCTGCCTGTTCCCTGCCTGCCTGTTCCCTGCCTGCCTGTTCCCTTCCTGCCTGTTCCCTTCCTGCCTGTTCCCTGCCTGCCTGTTCCCTGCCTGCCTGTTCCCTGCCTGTTCCCTTCCTGCCTGGTACCTGCCTGCCTGGTACCTGCCTGCCTGTTCCCTTCCTGCCTGTTCCCTGCCTGTTCCCTGCCTGCCTGTTCCCTGCCTGCCTGTTCCCTGCCTGCCTGGTACCTGCCTGCCTGTTCCCTTCCTGCCTGGTACCTGCCTGCCTGTACCCTGCCTGCCTGGTACCTGCCTGCCTGGTACCTGCCTGCCTGTACCCTGCCTGCCTGGTACCTGCCTGCCTGGTACCTGCCTGCCTGGTACCTGCCTGCCTGTTCCCTGCCTGTTCCCTTCCTGCCTGGTACCTGCCTGCCTGTTCCCTGCCTGTTCCCTGCCTGCCTGGTACCTGCCTGCCTGGTACCTGCCTGCCTGTTCCCTGCCTGTTCCCTGCCTGCCTGGTACCTGCCTGCCTCAGAATTAGACCAGCTATCCAGTTCTGCTCTGGCTCCATCTGAGCTGATACTCATCAGAATCAGAATCAGAATTCGGTTTATTCGCCATGTATGTTATACAAACACGGAATTTACTGTGGCAGGGAGGTGCAAAACACTAAACATATACGAATCTTAAATTAAGTAAAAGTACAAAAGTTTAACTATTTCTAAGAACTAAACAATCTAAGAATACAACAATTTAAATATAAAATAAAATATATATAAAAATAAGAATAATGAACAGCGTGAATGGTCAACATAGTGCAATCAGATACTGAGATAAAGTGGATTATGCATACTGAATTGCCATTAGATGGACTTATAATAGTTAAATAAGTGAATGAATGTCAATGGGAGTCCTTGGCCTTGTTGAAGAGGCCAGTAGCAGATGGAAAGAAACTGTTCTCATGGCGTGAGGTTTTGGTCCTGATGGACCGCAGCCTTCTGCCAGAGGGGAGTAGCTGGAACAGGGAGTGTCCAGGGTGGGAGGGGTCGGCCACAATCTTCCTCGCACGTCTCAGGGTCCTCGAGGTGTGCAGGTCCTCGAGGGTAGGCAGATTGCAGCCGATCACCTTCTCAGCAGTGCGGATGATACGCTGCAGTCTGCTCTTGTCCTTGGCAGTGGCAGCAGCGTACCAGACGGTGATGGAAGAGGTGAGGATGGACTCAATGATGGCTGTGTAGAAGTGCACCATCATTGTCTTTGGCAGGTTGAATTTCTTCAGCTGCCATAGGAAGTACATCCTCTGTTGTGCTTTCTTGGTGAGGGAGCTGACGTTCAGTTCCCACTTGATGTCCTGGGAGAGGATGGTGCCCAGGAAGCGGAAGGACTCCACAGTGTTGACTGGGGAGTCGCACAGGGTGATGGGGGTGAGTGTGGCTGTATTCTTCCTGAAGTCCACAACCATCTCCACTGTCTTAAGAGCATTGAGCTCCAAGTTGTTCTGGCTACACCAGGTCACCAGGTTGTCAGTTTCCCACCTATAGTCAGACTCATCCCCGTCAGAGATGAGCCCAATGAGGGTGGTGTCGTCCGCAAACTTCAGAGGTTTGACAGACGGATGACTGGAGGTGCAGCTGTTGGTGTAGGAGGAGATCCGGTGCTGATGGACCAGGAGTCAGAGACTTGTGTTCCCAGCTTAACGCACTGCTTCCTGTCAGACAGGAAGTCTGTGATCCACCTGCAGGTGGAATCAGGCACGTTCAGCTTGGAGAGCTTGTCCTGAAGCAGGGCGGGGATGATGGTATTGAAGGCAGAGCTGAAGTCCACAAACAGGATCCTGGCATAGGATGCTGGGGAGTCCAGGTGCTGTAGGGTGAAGTGGAGGGCCATGTTAACTGCATCATCCACAGACCTGTTGGCTCTGTAGGCAAACTGCAGGGGGTCAAGCAGAGAGTCTGTGATGGATTTAAGGTGTGCCAGCACAAGGCGCTCAAAAGACTTCATTACCACAGAGGTCAGGGCGACAGGTCTGTAGTCATTATGTCCTGTTGGCCTTGGCTTTTTGGGCACAGGGATGATGGTGGAGGACTTGAGACAGGCTGGCACATGGCATGTCTCCAGGGAGGTGTTAAAGATGTAGGTGAACACCGGACACAGCTGGTCAGCGCAGTGCTTGAGGGTGGCAGGAGAGACAGAGTCCGGCCCAGCTGCTTTGCGGGGGTTCTGCCTCTTGAAAAGTCTGTTAACTTCACCCTCCTGAATGGAGAGAGTTGTCACTGTAGAGGGGGTGAGGGAGGAGGCCCCGTGGGTCGGAAGGGGTAGTTAAGGACAGTCCAATTGTCTTTCAAATCTACAGTAGAACTCATTCAGGTCGTTGGCCAGGCGGGAGTCGTTAGTGGAGTGGGGGGCTCATGCAGTCACTAAACAAGACATGACGTATGTATCTGTAATAGTAATACTGTAATAGTGCTAACCCTAATAATAATACTGTAAAACATTTAGTCATTTACATTTGTCTGTCTAATAGTGGTTTAGACAGTTATTTTGAGCACATCTAAATAGAATGAGATGCTTGTTTGTGATGGAAATAGTGTGTGTGTGGTTGAGTGGTCACTGCTGTTACAGTCTTGTGGCTGCAGTGCCTCTCTGTACCAGGCACTGGCAGTGCCAATACAACCCCCCTCCAACCACGCTGTGTGTGCCTCTGTGTCACTGTGTGTGTGTGTGTGTGTGTGTGTGTGTGTGTGTGTGTGTGTGTGTGTGTGTGTGTGTGTTAGAGGGGGATGGGTTGGGACTTATGTCACAAATGTCCCAGAACATTGCTGCTCTGTATTCAGCAGTTGTGAACAGCCAGTAACAAGAAGACAGGGATGAATGGGAGAGAGCAGACAGAGAGAGAGGGAGAGAGAGCAGACAGAGAGAGAGGGAGAGCAGAGAGAGGGAGAGGGAGAGAGCAGACAGAGAGAGAGAGAGCAGAGGGAGAGAGGGAGAGAGAGAGAGCAGAGGGAGAGAGGGAGGGAGAGAGCAGAGGGAGAGAGGGAGGGAGAGAGCAGAGAGAGGGAGAGGGAGAGAGCAGACAGAGGCAGAGGGAGAGAGAGGGAGAGAGCAGAGAGAGAGAGGGAGAGGGAGAGAGAGAGCAGACAGAGAGAGAGGGAGAGAGCAGAGAGGGAGAGAGCAGAGAGAGGGAGAGAGCAGACAGAGAGAGCAGAGAGAGAGAGGGAGAGAGCAGAGAGAGAGAGGGAGAGGGAGAGAGCAGAGAGAGAGGGAGAGCAGAGAGCAGACAGGGAGAGAGCAGAGAGAGAGAGAGGGAGAGTGCAGAGAGAGAGAGGGGGAGAGTGAGAGAGCAGACAGAGAGAGAGAGGGAGAGAGCAGACAGAGAGAGAGAGGGAGAGAGGAGAGAGAGAGAGAGAGAGGGAGAGAGAGCCTCAAACAGTATACCTGATACACCTCATATACAGTTCATCCATATATCTACCTCTTAGTGCAAGTACTTGTACAGACTTCAGTAGTCATTTTATTTTTCAGACAAACTTCAAATGTCATAATTTGAGTAACCAAGTCCAAAACTAACTCACTCCTGCAACATTTAGACTTTGGACCCTTCCATGTGAGAGGAAGGTGTGTAGTGGTTTCTGTGGGGCAGGGTGAATGTTTGCCCCTGGCTCTGGTGTTATGTCACACTGTGTTCCAAGGCCGTCATAGATGTCACAGATTCTATGTGCAGGATATGTCCCAATGATGGCCGCCCACATATACTCTCTCTCTGCCTCAGCATCTCTCCCTTTGTATCTCCTCATCCTCTCTCTCCCTAACCCTTCTTTCCATATCCTCTCTCTCCCTATCCTCGTTCTCTTTCCCAGCTACCTGACTGCCACCTAAGCATTAAACTGATGCCTTGTCGTCATGCTAACACAGCTCTCTGGTCTGCTTGGTTGTGTTACTGGGAACACCAGGTCTCCCAGGCGATACACCTAGTAACCATGGTAGAGCACTCACATCCCGGCCCTCTTCCAGAAAGGCCTCCAGGACATATATCCCCCCTGTATGCTGGGGACAGGATGTTGCATATTGATACATTTAGAAAGATTTTGATCTGCTTAATGCATTGCTCTTCTGTCTCTATCCCTCTGCTTCTCAGCTGCTCACCTGCTCTCTCTCTCTCTCCCTCTCTCTCCCTCTCTCTCTCTCTCTCTCTCTCTCCCTCTCCCTCTCCCTCTCCCTCTCCCTCTCCCTCTCCCTCTCCCTCTCCCTCTCCCTCTCTCTCTCTCTCTCTCTCTCTCTCCCTCTCTCTCCTCTCTCCCTCTCTCCCTCTCCCTCTCTCCCTCTCTCCCTCTCTCCCTCTCTCCCTCTCTCCCCTCTCTCCCTCTCTCTCTCTCTCTCTCTCTCTCTCTCTCTCTCTGTCTCTCTGTCTCTCTCTCTCTCTCTCTCTCTCTCTCTCTCTCTCCTCTCTCTCTCTCTCTCTCTGTGTGTGTCTCTCTCTCTGTCCTCCTCCTCACTGCCAGGGACTGATTCAGCAGGCTCCACCTTGTACAGAAACACTGAACATGCCAGAGACTAGTGTTACCATGTTTACGGTCCCAAGTAGAAAATCTCTTAACTGGGGACTATAATAAGAGTCCTTATAGTATGACTGGGACCAAAACAGCTGTGTTTGTTAGAAGCCTGAAGCCTTGAATGATGCATGACTGAAGTTATGTCTACAGTAGTAATGAGGACAGCATTCACCAGAGAGCACTTGGACCTCTAGTCCCTATTGCACACAGATTTTGTCCTTATGGGCTCGTTAGATGTGTAATTAGTGAGTATGATTGTAATTAGATGTGTGAAAGTGTAATTAGCTTGAGAGAGATCTCTCTGGGGAGTTTTTGTTTCTGACAAACATACCTAGAAATATATGCTCAAGTAACAGCATTCATTCTCAGTAGTGGGAAGGAGAGGCTATCCACTTCTGATACAGGCATGAACACACACACACACTTCTGATACAGGCATGAACACACACACACACCTGATACAGACATGAACACACACACACACACCTGATACAGACATGAACACACACACACACACCTGATATAGACATGAACACACACACTTCTGATACAGACATGAACACACACACACCTGATACAGACATGAACACACACACACACCTGATACAGACATGAACACACACACACACACCTGATACAGACATGAACACACACACACACCTGATATAGACATGAACACACACACACACCTGATATAGACATGAACACACACACTTCTGATACAGACATGAACACACACACACCTGATACAGACATGAACACACACACCTGATACAGACATGAACACACACTTCTGATACAGACATGAACACACACACATCTGATACAGAAATGAACACACACACACTTCTGATACAGACATGAACACACACACACACACTTCTGATACAGACATGAACACACACACCTGATACAGACATGAACACACACACACACCTGATACAAACATGAACACACACACACCGGATATAGACATGAACACACACACACACCTGATATAGACATGAACACACACACATCTGATACAGACATGAACACACACTTCTGAAACAGACATGAACACACACACACTTCTGATACAGACATGAACACACACACTTCTGAAACAGACATGAACACACACACACTTCTGATACAGACATGAACACACACACACTTCTGATACAGACATGAACACACACACACACCTGATATAGACATGAACACACACACATCTGATACAGACATGAACACACACACTTCTGAAACAGACATGAACACACACACACCTGATATAGACATGAACACACACACACACACCTGATACAGACATGAACACACACACACATCTGATACAGACATGAACACACACACACTTCTGATACAGACATGAACACACACACACACACCTGATACAGACATGAACACACACACACACACCTGATACAGACATGAACACACACACACACACCTGATACAGACATGAACACACACATGTCATTCCTCAGATTCCACCACAAGAAAAGGGGAAGGAGAGCAGGGGGAGATGGGGGAGGGAGGGGACAGAGCAGGCGGAGATGGGGGAGGAACTACAAGTTTATGAGCACTGTCCTGTAGATTGCTATTACTGTGTCTCGCTCTCTCAGATCTTAACAGGTACAGGGTGTTATGTCAGATCTTAAAAGATACAGTGTGTTATGTCAGGTCTTAACAGGTACAGGGTGTTATGTCAGGTCTTAACAGGTACAGGGTGTTATGTCAGATCTTAACAGATACAGTTTGTTATGTCAGGTCTTAACAGGTACAGGGTGTTATGTCAGATCTTAAAAGATACAGTGTGTTATGTCAGGTCTTAACAGGTACAGGGTGTTATGTCAGGTCTTAACAGGTACAGGGTGTTATGTCAGATCTTAACAGATACAGGGTGTTATGTCAGATCTTAACAGATACAGGGTGTTATGTCAGATCTTAACAGATACAGGGTGTTATGTCAGATCTTAACAGATACAGGGTGTTATGTCAGATCTTAACAGGTACAGTGTGTTATGTCAGGTCTTAACAGGTACAGGGTGTTCGGCTTTTTGAGGGGTTGTTCTCATCACTTCCAGGATACCAATAATGTTTCTAGAACACCAAGAATTTTTCTAGAATACCTGAGTGGTTTTACAACCTTCTTTGGGTGATGACCGTTATGTTAGCTGTTTTGCATCCCTCTTTCTCTCTCTGTTTCTCTCTTTTCTTTCTTTCTTTTTCTTTATCGCTCTCTCTCCTTTCATTCTTTCTCTCCTCTTTTTCATTTTGTCTTTCTCTCCTACTCTCCTCTATTTTTCTCTCCCTCCTCCTATTTCTGCCTCCTCTCTCCCTCCTCTCCGTCTCTCCCTCTCGGGTGTTGGAGCTGCACCATGCATGGGAGGAGTGTTGGAGCTGCACCATGCATGGGAGGAGTGGGGCTGCACCATGCATGGGAGGGGTGTGGGGCTGCACCATGCATCGGAGGAGTGTTGGAGCTGCACCATGCATGGGAGGAGTGTTGGAGCTGCATCATGCATGGGAGGGGTGTGGGGCTGCACCATGCATGGGAGGAGTGTTGGAGCTGCACCATGCATGGGAGGAGTGTTGGAGCTGCACCATGCATGGGAGGAGGGTTGGAGCTGCATCATGCATGGGAGGAGGGTTGGAGCTGCACCATGCATCGGAGGAGTGTTGGAGCTTCACCATGCATGGGAGGAGTGTTGGAGCTGCACCATGCATGGGAGGAGTGTTGGAGCTGCATCGTGCATGGGAGGAGTGTTGGAGCTGCACCATGCATGGGAGGAGTGTTGGAACTGCATCATGCATGGGAGGAGTGTTGGAGCTGCATCATGCATGGGAGGAGTGTTGGAACTGCATCATGCATGGGAGGAGTGTTGGAGCTGCATCATGCATGGGAGGAGTGTTGGAGCTGCATCATGCATGGGAGGAGTGTTGGAGCTGCACCATGCATGGGAGGAGTGTTGGAACTGCATCATGCATGGGAGGAGTGTTGGAGCTGCATCATGCATGGGAGGAGTGTTGGAGCTGCATCATGCATGGGAGGAGTGTTGGAGCTGCACCATGCATGGGAGGAGTGTTGGAGCTGCATCATGCATGGGAGGAGTGTTGGAGCTGCACCATGCATGGGAGGGGTGTTGGAACTGCATCATGCATGGGAGGAGTGTTGGAGCTGCATCATGCATGGGAGGAGTGTTGGAGCTGCACCATGCATGGGAGGAGTGTTGGAACTGCACCATGCATGGGAGGGAGGCAGATGAAGGGAAGGAGTGATGAAACCAGACAGAGGAGAATGCCATCTGGTAGTGTGTTGCAGGGAACTGGGTTAAATGAAGCCCTTGGGGAGATGAGGGTGGAGAGCTTCTTATGTTCACTCTGACACACACACACTGATGCTCAATCTGATACACACTGATATACACTGACACACACATACTGCTATATATACACTGGTGAACGTGGACACACACACACACTCACTGATACATATACACACGGGTACACACATACTTCAGCAGCAGCTCAGTGCAGGGTTAAGGTTTGCAGGGTTAGGGTTTGCAGGGTTAGGGTTTGCAGGGTTAGGGTTTGCAGGGTTAGGGTTTGCAGGCCCTGGTCGTCCTCACAGCTAAGGGTTAACCCAAGATGGTGCTTTTTATAAACAAATACTAAGGCAATATACAAGTAATAGACACACTACAATTGTAATGATTTATAAATTGCTACACACACTGCATAGTTTGTATTTATCTACTTGTTAAATATATTGACAACAACAGCTAATGTTTCCCAATTTAGTAATCTACAGCAGAAAGATGGATGTGCTGCTGGCATGCTGGGGCATAACCACTCATGTCTTTCCAGAACAGTTGCTTCAACCTCCATCCACTTTCATTTGTGTTGCTGCTTCCTCAGTCTCCTCTGTTGGGATGTTGAGAGAGTGTGCTGTGTTGGGATGTTGAGAGACTGTGCTGTGTTGGGATGTTGAGAGAGTGTGCTGTGTGCTGTGTTGGGATGTTGAGAGAGTGTGCTGTGTTGGGATGTTGAGAGAGTGTGCTGTATGCTGTGTTGGGATGTTGAGAGAGTGTGCTGTATGCTGTGTTGGGATGTTGAGAGAGTGTGCTGTATGCTGTGTTGGGATGTTGAGAGAGTGTGCTGTGTGCTGTGTTGGGATGTTGAGAGAGTGTGCTGTGTGCTGTGTTGGGATGTTGAGAGAGTGCTGTGTGCTGTGTTGGGATGTTGAGAGAGTGTGCTGTGTGCTGTGTTGGGATGTTGAGAGAGTGTGCTGTGTTGGGATGTTGAGAGAGTGTGCTGTGTGCTGTGTTGGGATGTTGAGAGAGTGTGCTGTATGCTGTGTTGGAATGTTGAGAGAGTGTGCTGTGTTGGGATGTTGAGAGAGTGTGCTGTGTGCTGTGTTGGGATGTTGAGAGAGTGTGCTGTGTGCTGTGTTGGGATGTTGAGAGAGTGTGCTGTGTGCTGTGTTGGGATGTTGAGAGTGTGTGCTGTGTTGGGATGTTGAGAGAGTGTGCTGTGTGCTGTGTTGGGATGTTGAGAGAGTGTGCTGTGTGCTGTGTTGGGATGTTGAGAGAGTGTGCTGTGTGCTGTGTTGGGATGTTGAGAGAGTGTGCTGTGTGCTGTGTTGGGATGTTGAGAGAGTGTGCTGTGTTGGGATGTTGAGAGAGTGTGCTGTGTGGCATACGGAGACACAGCCTTGATTCTCCAACTGCCTCTTAACCGTAACCCTAACAGCCTCTTAACCCTAACAGCCTCTTAACCCTAACCCACTGCAAAGAGACGTGATGGTCATCAACGACTGGCAGCCTACATTAGGACCTTTTCCGTTTATATTACAGTTGTACACTTTTATCACTGTGTTTTCACAGTGTGTGTTCACTTTCTGTGTACGTTGTGTGTTTGTGTCTCAATGTATGTTTGTTTGTGTGAGTGCTTGTACACTGTGTGAGAGTCCAGTTCTTTCTGACTGGAGAATTTAACTGTAAACCTAGAGTTCCATAAACATTGCGTCAGTCAGAAGGTTGATAAAGCTGTATTTTAATCCTATGCTGAGGAAAGATTTAGATCAGACAGCAACTTCAAACTAACAAATGAGGACTGAAGGAGAAGGGGTAGACATGCTTATTATGTCTCCTGATAGCATTGCACCACACACACAACTCCTGAAATAGCCTCAATGAACAAAAGGCAACTCATACGTTCAACCTTTAATTCACAAAATTCTTCCCCCCATATCTCATTACTACCTAAAGCAGAGCTAGGTAGGTTAGGGTTAGGTAGTGTGGGGTTAGGTAGGAGCTCTTCTCCTTTTGGTGTCAGGGTTAGGGTTAGGTAGTGTTGGGTTAGGTAGTGTCAGGGTTACAGTAGGTTAGGGTTAGGTAGTGTTGGGTTAGGTAGTGTTGGGTTACAGTAGGGTTCGGTCCAAGGCTTCTGTCTCACTCACCCACTCACTGTATGCGTGTGTGTGTCTGCCTGTGTGTGTGTGGGTATGCCTGTGTGTGTGTGTGTGTGTGTGTATGCCTGTGTGTTTGTGTGTGTGCCTGTGTGTGTGTGTGCCTGTGTGTGTGTGCCTGTGTTTTTGTGTGTGTGTCTGTGTGTTTGTGTGTGTGTGTGTGCGTGTAGTGTGAGTAGGGACAGCCTTTTAACACTCACTTGCGCTGCATAGCTAGCATGCCTGCATAGCAACCGTGCCAAGACACACAGGCCCCGCCCACACCAGGCAGTTGTGGTGAAGTTTAGTGAAGTCATATAAAAGACATGCAATGGCTTGGGCTAAGGATATGTCTAAAACTCATCTTAGTCTGGATATCCTTCCTCACGTTCCTCCTTCTGTCTGTAACAACACAGGTGTCTTCTATTTGAGTTTGTGTGTACATGTGTTCAGCGTGTGTGTTGTCTGTTTAGGGCAGAGTTAGTGTGTGTGTGGTCTGTTGAGGGCAGCCAGACTGACTCATGCAGTCCTGAGGCCACGTCAGCAGGTCTGGGAGCAGCAGATTATCTCCAGACATAACTAGCTGATCAACCTCCTCTCTAACCTGGCCAGTGGGGCTGGAGGTTGAGTTGTGTGTGTTTGTGTGACTGGAAGTGGACGTGTGGGGGAGAGAAGGAGAGAGAGAGGGAGAGACAGAAGGAGAGAGCACAGAGAGAGAGAGGGGAGAGAAAGAGTGGGAGGGAGTGGGAAAGGGAGAGAGGGAATTGGAGAGGGATAGAGAGCAGGAGAGCGGGAGAGAGAGAGAAAGGGAGACATTCTGAACTTGTCATAACATGTCCCAAGTCTCGTGTACCCAGAGAGCATGCTCCCAGTATAGGGAACACACACTACTGTAGATGTGATCATGGTGGGGCATGGCTGACCCTAACCCTCTCTGGAGCCAGGCAGCCTCTCAGGGAGTTCAAACACACAGGAATGAAGGGCCATGTGATGAACGCATCCTTCTCTTCTGCTACGTGTGTGTGTAGCACATGCAGTGTGTCATGGCACATGCAGCGTGTCATGGCACATGCAGCGTGTCATGGCACATGCAGGGTGTCATGGCACATGCAGCGTGTCATGGCACATGCAGCGTGTCATGGCACATGCAGCGTGTCATGGCACATGCAGCGTGTCATGGCACATGCAGCGTGTCATGGCACATGGGAGGACAGATTGGTTGTTGGAGCTCAATTACATCTTCAGCATTCTGAGAAAATGAGTTACTATAGAAATATGCAATAGACAGGAAGGGGAGGTGTCATTACAGGCCTGCAGGGAATAGGAAGGGGAGGTGTCATTACAGCAGGGGACAGGAAGGGGAGGTGTCATTACAGCAGGGGACAGGAAGGGGAGGTTTCATTACAGCAGGGGACAGGAAGGGGAGGTGTCATTACAGCGGGGGACAGGAAGGGGAGGTGTCATTACAGCGGGGGACAGGAAGGGGAGGTGTCATTACAGCGGGGGACAGGAAGGGGAGGTGTCATTACAGCGGGGGACAGGAAGGGGAGGTGTCATTACAGCGGGGGACAGGAAGGGGAGGTGTCATTACAGCGGGGGACAGGAAGGGGAGGGGTCATTACAGCGGGGGACAGGAAGGGGAGGGGTCATTACAGCGGGGGACAGGAAGGGGAGGGGTCATTACAGCAGGGGACAGGAAGGGGAGGTGTCATTACAGCAGGGGACAGGAAGGGGAGGAGTCACTACAGCAGGGGACAGGAAGGGGAGGTGTCACTACAGCAGGGGACAGGAAGGGGAGGGGTCACTACAGCAGGGGACAGGAAGGGGAGGTGTCACTACAGCAGGGGACAGGAAGGGGAGGGGTCACTACAGCAGGGGACAGGAAGGGGAGGGGTCATTACAGCAGGGGACAGGAAGGGGAGGGGTCATTACAGCAGGGGACAGGAAGGGGAGGGGTCATTACAGCAGGGGACAGGAAGGGGAGGGGTCATTACAGCAGGGGACAGGAAGGGGAGGTGTCATTACAGCAGGGGACAGGAAGGGGAGGTGTCATTACAGCAGGGGACAGGAAGGGGAGGTGTCATTACAGCAGGGGACAGGAAGGGGAGGGGTCATTACAGCAGGGGACAGGAAGGGGAGGGGTCACTACTGCAGTAACCAGGAAGTGGCTTCCACTAGGACGACCCCCATGTCTCTCCTCTGAAGGTGTCTCTAATGGCTCTGTCTCTCTGCCTGCAGGGAGGAGGTCCAGCACAACTGTGTATGCTGGAGGAAGAAGTTCTCCTTTGTGTGTAAGATGAGTGCCAGTCCCACCACAGGACTCCTGGACCCCTGCATCTGCAGGGTCTCTGTACGCAAGGTACCTGCTCCCAGCATGCACCTTTCCTTCCTGCTCACCTAGCAGCCCAGCCTAATTTAATGCATTAAGAAATGTGATGGTTTAGCAGAATTCTAAATAGTTACATTTATTTTACACATGTACAGTATCAATATCTCCCTGATGCATGTGCTGTCCTAGGACAGACACTGCTTTACTGCGAGGATTGGTTTTGCCAGGGTTACAGAGAGTCACTAGGGTTACGTACCACCGCTCCCAAGAGCGCCAATCTCAACTACTCGTCTGTGTTGCCATGGTACAGACAAGAAGGAACACAAAATGATCTGGTTTCGGCTACAGTAGACATATTATCATCTTCTTGTAAATGCTATAGTAGACATGTCATGTTGTAGCTACGTATCTGCATTCATTTGTTCACTGTAACCTCAGTTATTTTACTGAAAGGGCAGGGAGTAAATTTAAATGTATTTGAACAAGTTGAAATCTATTTAATATAATGTATTAAAAAAATAAACACTGCTCATTGAAACATCACAACAACAACACTCTCTCATTTCAGGAACTAAAAGGAGGAAAAGCATTTTCAAAGGTAAGCATTTGACGTAACCTAGGGAAAACCTGACCGAGACGGTAACCTAGGTCAGTGGTTCCCAACCCTGGTCCTCAGGGACCCCCTGTCCTGCATGTTTTAGATGTTTCCCTGCTCCAACACACCTGATTCAAATGAATGGGTCGTTATCCAGCTTTGAAGAAGCCTGCTTATGACCATTCATTTGAATCAGGTGTGTTGGAGCAGGGAAACATCTAAAACATGCAGGACAGGGTTCCCTGAGGACCAGGGGTGGGAACCACTGACCTAGGGAACACCTGATCTCCAATGTGAAGCAGCATTTTACAGCTGCAGCAGTAAAGAGGTGGTGTCTGCTATAAATGTCATGAGGAGGTGTGTGTCTGGGCTTCAATACTAGCCTCTGTGCTTCTAGTCCCCTCAATATACAGTAAGAATCATTTTATGCTGGGATATACAGAACAGAAATGACATGGGGAGGGGCGGGTGCATTTCAGGGCATGGCTGTAGTGTCTTGCCAATAAATGCATCTCCTGCTAACTCTAACTCTGACAAGGAAGCTGCCACATGCATGAAACTTACTCTGGTTACTCATACTAGTCCCTAGTCCATACTAGTTAGAGTATCAGGACAATCTGATAGGGTATTTTGCACTGTAAAATCATCCATACTAGTCTCTGTGCTTCCATACTAGTCTCTGTGCTTCCATACTAGTCTCTGGGTTTCCATACTAGTCTCTGTGCTTTCATACTAGTCTCTGGGCTTCCATATTAGTCTCTGTGCTTCTATACTAGTCTATGTCTCCATGTGTGTGTGTGTGTGTGTACTGCGTGTGTATACTGCGTGTGTGTGTACTGCGTGTGTGTATACTGCGTGTGTGTGTACTGCGTGTGTGTGTGTACTGTGTGTTATGGAAGCTTGCTGGATGTTATCATTCAGACAGCGCTCTGGCCGCCCCTCGCTGATCCGTCCAGGAAGGAGCTGGTACCAGCTCTGCTGACTCAGCACTGACAGGCAGGACATGTGACATGATGGTGGACAAGGTCTCTGACCTCTCTAGTCCAGTGTATGAGTCAGGAAGTCTGTTCTCTGTTAGAGTCTTCGAGTCAGCAGAACACCTAGTGTAGTTCTAGTAGTGTTCTAGTTTTGTAGTGCTGTAGTGTTCTAGTGCTGTAGTGTTGTAGTGTTCTAGTGCTGTAGTGTTGTAGTGTTCTAGTGCTGTAGTGTTGTAGTGTTCTAGTGCTGTAGTGTTGTGGTGACTGTTCTACTAAACTTAATTTAGTGTGTGATATGTTCTAACAGTGGGTACTGGTTCTGCTGTGTTGGAAGACTGGTTCTACTGTTTGTGGCGTGTTGTAAGACTGGTTCTACTGTGTGTGGTGTGTTCTAAGACTGGTTCTACTGTTTGTGGCGTGTTGTAAGACTGGTTCTACTGTGTGTGATGTGTTGTAAGTGTGGGAACTGGTGGAGAGTGAAGGGGACAGAGAACTGGAGAGGAGGAGGATCCAGGTGGGGGGGTGGGGCTGTGCCCCAAATGGAGTGTGTGTGGAAGTTCTGCTTAGGCGACCTTGCAAAGCCTCCCCATGGTTAGGTAACAAAGAGAGGATTAACCCTGTGCAGCACAGGGTGTAACCCTAACCCTAATGTGGGCAGAGGGAGGGTTTCTATTCTAATTATAATGAAGGAGGAAACCTGATGAAACATGTTATCTATTGCTAATGACATTTTTGAATGACATTTGATTAATTGAACTGACACTTTTATCCAAAGAAACATACAAGAAGGTGCATGTAGAAAGTTGAGCAGAATATCAAGGATCGGAAGCTCAGACACAGTGTAAAGTACCATCTCAGCTACCAGGCACAGTGTAAAGTACCATCTCGGCTACCAGACACAGTGTTAAGTACCATCTCAGCTACCAGACACAGTGTAAAGTACCATCTCAGCTACCAGACACAGTGTAAAGTACCATCTCAGCTACCAGACACAGTGTAAAGTAACATCTCAGCTACCAGACACAGTGTAAAGTACCATCTCAGTTATATGTACACTGTGCCATTGTCATTGTTACATCTCCTCTAATCTTTTGTATGTTATCTTATCCTGCGTGTCTAACTATTTAAAATACCTTTATTGTCTTTAAAAGCTTCACAAGGCATCAGACAGCAGGGTATTTGTTCATGTAATGTAATATTGGCTCTCCCCATCTTTCTCCCCTATCTCTCCCTCCCCATCTTTCTCCCCTATCTCTCCCTCCCCATCTTTCTCCCCTATCTCTCCCTCCCCATCTTTCTCACCCTATCTCTCCCTCTTCCCCCATCTTTTTCTCTCCCCCTGTCCCCTCCTCTCCCTTCCCATCTCTCTCCCCTTGTCCCTCCCTCTCTCTCCCGCTGCCCCCCACTTCTCCCTTCTCCCTCGTGTCTCCCCCCTCTCTAGCTGGGCTTTGCTGATCTCAACATGGCAGAGTTTGCAGGCTCAGGGTCTGCTGTGCGCTGCTGCATCCTCGAGGGTTATGACACCAAGAACACACGCCAGGACAACTCCATCCTCAAGGTAGGACAGGCAGAGAGACAGAGAGGTAAACAGGCATACACACAGTTAGACAGGCAGTCAGACAGGTAGATCGCATCAGTCAAGGTCATCATAGACTGCAGTTGTTCTGTTACTGTGTTTATTTAGTTCAGGTTCTGCCTATAGCACTTACGGGTTGGTTTAGTGTTGAGCTTCTACCGTCCAGTGATACTTAACATTTCACATTCCGCAGGTTACGATTGGTATGACTCTGCTGTCTGGGGACCCCTGCTTTAAAACGTGAGTGTTTAACTACTCATGATTTGACCTCACGCCAGCTACTGGGCTTGATGGTTAAACGTTCTACAGTGGTTGCTGATCAGAGAGAAACTCAACATGGGTAACACATCACATGGTTCCTTAACAAATGTTCATCTATTAAAGTTGGTACGTTGTGACTTTTGTTAGAGTCTCTATATATGTACGACCACATACTGATCTACCCACTGTAGTTATAAAGTATAATAATGCCTGGTCATAAAGAATAAAGACATTGCTTTGCTTATAACTGTGTCCTGGAATAACATTGTCATGAACTAACATTGATGAAGCAAAGAGAAGGTCTTTGTGACAAAATGGGTGAAATAAACTGCATTGCTTCAGGCCCCCCAGCACAGCCAAGTCCACCTCCTCCCCAGGTCAGGACCCCTCCTTGCAGCTGGCCTGTAAGGGTGAGGGCACCACCACTCCCCCAACACCAGGGGGCAGCACTGCAGGACGGCCACTCAGGGCAAGACCTCCTCCGCTCACCTCTGGTAACTACATTTAGTCATTTAACAGACGCTCTTATCCAGAGCGACTTACAGTAAGTACAGGGACATTCCCCCTGAGGCAAGTAGGGTGAAGTGCCTTGCCCAAGGACACAACGTCATTTTGCACGGCAGGGAATCGAACTAACAAACTTCTGATTAATAGCCTGACTCCCTAACCGCTCAGCCATCTGACCCCTAACTAGGACAGTCTGTTTTCATTACAGGGATCCAGGGTCGCTCAGGATGACCAGGATCTCGGTGTTACTGCCAACGTTCTTAACGTTTTGTGTCATTTTTATACTCGGTGTTAGTGCCAATTCCACATTCTTATTGAGTTTTGTTTAGTTAACATCAGTCAGTGTTAGCATCAGTCCGTGTTAGCATCAGTCCGTGTTAGCATCAGTCAGTGTTAGCATCAGTCAGTGTTAGCATCAGTCCGTGTTAGCATCAGTCCGTGTTAGCATCAGTCTGTGTTAGCATCAGTCCGTGTTAGCATCAGTCAGTGTTAGCATCAGTCCGTGTTAGCATCAGTCCGTGTTAGCATCAGTCAGTGTTAGCATCAGTCAGTGTTATCAGTCAGTGTTAGCATCAGTCCGTGTTAGCATCAGTCAGTGTTAGCATCAGTCCGTGTTAGCATCAGTCAGTGTTAGCATCAGTCCGTGTTAGCATCAGTCAGTGTTAGCATCAGTCCGTGTTATCAGTCAGTGTTAGCATCAGTCCGTGTTAGCATCAGTCCGTGTTAGCATCAGTCCGTGTTAGCATCAGTCCGTGTTAGCATCAGTCCGTGTTAGCATCAGTCCGTGTTAGCATCAGTCCGTGTTAGCATCAGTCCGTGTTAGCATCAGTCCGTGTTAGCATCAGTCCGTGTTAGCATCAGTCAGTGTTAGCATCAGTCCGTGTTAGCATCAGTCCGTGTTAGCATCAGTCCGTGTTAGCATCAGTCAGTGTTAGCATCAGTCCGTGTTAGCATCAGTCAGTGTTAGCATCAGTCCGTGTTAGCATCAGTCAGTGTTAGCATCAGTCCGTGTTAGCATCAGTCAGTGTTAGCATCAGTCAGTGTTATCAGTCAGTGTTAGCATCAGTCCGTGTTAGCATCAGTCCGTGTTAGCATCAGTCCGTGTTAGCATCAGTCCGTGTTAGCATCAGTCCGTGTTAGCATCAGTCCGTGTTAGCATCAGTCCGTGTTAGCATCAGTCCGTGTTAGCATCAGTCCGTGTTAGCATCAGTCAGTGTTAGCATCAGTTAGTGTTATCAGTCCGTGTTATCAGTCAGTGTTAGCATCAGTCAGTGTTAGCATCAGTCAGTGTGGTTACAGGTCCTAACTCTGTGTGGTTGCAGGGGTGCCTGGGGAGCAGGAACAGAGCATGTCCAGCCCTGACGAGGTCGTCCATTCTGGACACTCACGCAACTCCAGCTACGCCAGCCAGCAGAGCAGGATTTCAGGTCAGTCACTTACATCACATGATCACTTACATCACATGATCACTTAGTAACGTTTTATTTGAGGTGATCTGGATGTGAAGTAATTTGGTTGTGAAGTCATCTGGATTTAATTTAAAATAGTTGTGAGGTCATCTGGATGTGGGGTAATCTGGGTGTGAGGTAATCCTGAATGTGAGATCATCTGGGTGTGTGTGAAGTAATCCTGAATGTGAGGTAATATGGGTTTGGGGTTATCCAGGGTGCAGGGTATTATGAGTGTGCGCTAGTCTGGATGTGAGGTAAAGGGAGTCAGGTGGCTGAGCGGTGAGGGAATCGGGTTAGTAATCCGAAGGTTGCCAGTTCGATTCCCGGTCATGCCAACTGACGTTGTGTCCTTGGGCAAGGCACTTCACCCTACTTGCCTCGGGGGAATGTCCCTGTACTTACTGTAAGTCGCTCTGGATAAGAGCGTCTGCTAAATGACTAAATGTAAATGTAAATGTAATGTAAAGCAGGATATGAGATGCATGTGAGGCTGTCTGGGTGTGAGGTAATCTGCATGTGAGGCTGTGTGGGTGTGAGGTAATCTGCATGTGTGGGTGTGAGGTAATCGTCACTTTATTTTCTTAATAAATAAATTGTTATGTCAAATGTAATCTGCATGTGAGGCTGTGTGGATGTGAGGTAATCTGCATGTGAGGTGATCTGCATGTGAGGCTGTGTGGATGTGAGGTAATCTGCATGTGAGGTAATCTGCATGTGAGGTGATCTGCATGTGAGGTAATCTGCATGTGAGGCTGTGTGGATGTGAGGTAATCTGCATGTGTGGGTGTGAGGTAATCGTCACTTTATTTTCTTAATAAATAAATTGTTATGTCAAATGTAATCTGCATGTGAGGCTGTGTGGATGTGAGGTAATCTGCATGTGAGGTGATCTGCATGTGAGGCTGTGTGGATGTGAGGTAATCTGCATGTGAGGTAATCTGCATGTGAGGTGATCTGCATGTGAGGTAATCTGCATGTGAGGCTGTGTGGATGTGAGGTAATCTGCATGTGAGGTCATCTGCATGTGAGGTGATCTGCATGTGAGGTGATCTGCATGTGAGGCTGTGTGGATGTGAGGTAATCTGCATGTGAGGTGATCTGCATGTGAGGTGATCTGCATGTGAGGCTGTGTGGATGTGAGGTAATCTGCATGTGAGGTAATCTGCATGTGAGGTGATCTGCATGTGAGGTAATCTGCATGTGAGGTAATCTGCATGTGAGGTGATCTGCATGTGAGGCTGTGTGGATGTGAGGTAATCTGCATGTGAGGTAATCTGCATGTGAGGTGATCTGCATGTGAGGTAATCTGCATGTGAGGTAATCTGCATGTGAGGTGATCTGCATGTGAGGTAATCTGCATGTGAGGTGATCTGCATGTGAGGTGATCTGCATGTGAGGTAATCTGCATGTGAGGTGATCTGCATGTGAGGTAATCTGCATGTGAGGTGATCTGCATGTGAGGTGATCTGCATGTGAGGTGATCTGCATGTGAGGTGATCTGCATGTGAGGTAATCTGCATGTGAGGTGATCTGCATGTGAGGCTGTGTGGATGTGAGGTAATCTGCATGTGAGGTAATCTGCATGTGAGGTGATCTGCATGTGAGGCTGTGTGGATGTGAGGTGATCTGCATGTGAGGCTGTGTGCATGTGAGGTGATCTGCATGTGAGGTAATCCTGGTCTACCCCCAGGGTACAGCACAGAGCACTCCCGGTCCTCCAGCCTGACGGACCTCACCCACCGGCGCACAGCCTCCAGCAGCAGCAGCGCCTCTGGGGGCGTGTGCACCCCCACCCTGACCCTGGCCTCCGCAGATCCCCACAGCGACCCCCCGGGCCGGCCGGAGAGGCCCCCCAGGCCCCCCCGCCCTGCCCTGCTCTCCAAAAGACCCTCAAGGTAATCTAACTCTAATTCTAACCCACACATGAACAAAGGCATTGTTGTAGCTGTTCTCCATTTTCCAGCACATGTGAATGTGTACCCAACTCGACTCATGTCAACTACAATATATTGCTGGATAGCTCAATGGTATGTGTGTGTATGGTGGCCCTGCAGGGTCATAGCTTTAGTTAACCCTTACCTGACAGGAGGCAGAAGGATTCGGTGGAGAGCCACCCCACCTGGGTAGACGACACACGCATTGACGCTGACGATGTCGTGGAGAAAATCCTTCAGAGCCAAAACTTTGCTGATGTCAGCAACAACGAAGGTGAGATGAAGCATACATACTGGAAAGTACAAAATATCCCAACTACAAGGTTTATAACAGCCCAGCTTCTTCAGGGGGGGGGGATCCCTCACCTCCTCCCCCTGCTTTCAGACAGACACCAGAAGGAGAAGAGCTCCTACCTAACCCCACACTACCTAACCCTCACCTCCCCCCTCCTCCCCCTGCTTTCAGACAGACACCAGAAGGAGAAGAGCTCCTACCTAACCCCACACTACCTAACCCTCACCTCCCCCCTCCTCCCCCTGCTTTCAGACAGACACCAGAAGGAGAAGAGCTCCTACCTAACCCCACACTACCTAACCCTCCCCCCTCCTCCCCCTGCTTTCAGACAGACACTTGAAGGAGAAGAGCTCCTACCTAACCCCACACTACCTAACCCTCCCCCCTCCTCCCCCTGCTTTCAGACAGACACCAGAAGGAGAAGAGCTCCTACCTAACCCCACACTACCTAACCCTCCCCCCTCCTCCCCCTGCTTTCAGACAGACACTTGAAGGAGAAGAGCTCCTACCTAACCCCACACTACCTAACCCTCCCCCCTCCTCCCTCTGCTTTCAGACAGACACCAGAAGGAGAAGAGCTCCTACCTAACCCCACACTACCTAACCCTCACCTCCCCCCTCCTCCCTCTGCTTTCAGACAGCAACCTGAGGCTGTTTGTCAGCCGGGATGGGACCACGTCACTCAGTGGAGTGCAGATGGGCAGCAGGTGAGGCCTGGTGCTGGGGAGGGTCCATTAATATGAAGGTGTGTGAGTCCCAATACTGAAAGAGAGGTAGGGTCATATGACAACCTTTCCTGTTTTGTTCTTCCTCCAGGGTGACAGCTGGGGTCTTTGAGCCAGTCGTGATTGAGAGCCATTAACTGCTGTTAATGCTACACAGCTCGGTGTCTCCTTCCATTACCTGGTGTAGGAGAGACACCCTGATGATCACCTGGTGTAGGAGAGACACCCTGATGATCACCTGATGTAGGAGAGACACCCTGATGATCACCTGATGTAGGAGAGACACCCTGATGATCACCTGATGTAGGAGAGACACCCTGATGATCACCTGGTGTAGGAGAGACACCCTGATGATCACCTGATGTAGGAGAGACACCCTGATGATCACCTGATGTAGGAGAGACACCCTGATGAACACCTGATGTAGGAGAGACACCCTGATGATCACCTGGTGTAGGAGAGACACCCTGATGATCACCTGATGTAGGAGAGACACCCTGATGATCACCTGGTGTAGGACAGACACCCTGATGATCACCTGATGTAGGAGAGACACCCTGATGAACACGCGGCTGGAGATGGAGAGTTGAGGTTTAGAGGGTTAGTGGGTTGGGT
Organism: Osmerus eperlanus; assembly: GCF_963692335.1. Lineage (NCBI taxonomy): Eukaryota > Metazoa > Chordata > Actinopteri > Osmeriformes > Osmeridae > Osmerus > Osmerus eperlanus. Next base: position 111,489 of record NC_085035.1, read on the forward strand.
TAGGGTTGTTATGTTGTTAGGGTTAGTGGGTTGGGTTAGGGTTGTTATGTTGTTATGAGATTGAATGTTTGCACATGAACCTGTCTTTGATGTTCACTTTTAGAGAAACCATTGTACTGCAGTAAAAAAAAAAATATTGTGCACTTAATTTAAAATATTTACTGAACTGGTGGAAGGTATTTTATCCAAAATATTACAGCACTGGCAGCCATCTGATGAAACATGTATCAGTTCAGGTTAGTGTTGCCGAGTCAGGTAATAAGAAAGGTACAAGCTGGAGTTGTTCTCTGATGTGATGTTCATCACATATGGCTGCACACAGACAGGGAGGGGGATTCTTGATCCTCTGCTATACCATTAGTGTTGTCTCTGGGTGCTTGCCTTGAGAGAGTAATGCTTGATGAGAGACAGCAGTGTTGAGCTCACCAGCTGGTTTGGTGACTACAGAAGCACAGGGAAGGTTTTTACTTGAGGTAGAAACTGGAGAGAGCTACAACCCAGGCAGCCGCTAATGTATGACTGCACAGACAGCAGAGATCTGAGTGGAATGCATGTTAGATCTTATAGTTTAAAAATGTACCCTTCTGATTGTCTGACTACAAAAATACAATGTTTTATTTTGAAAAATGTAAGTAGTTAGCTGGCTAACTCCCCTGTCTCTGCACATGCTGGGTCTGCAGCTGGGGTTCTCAGAGCCGTGGAGGCACCCGCAGGGTCAAGGATGCATGCTGCAGGGTGAAGGGTGCATGCTGCAGGGTGAAGGGTGATGGGTGCATGCTGCAGGGTGAAGGGTGCATGCTGCAGGGTGATGGGTGCATGCTGCAGGGTGATGGGTACATGCTGCAGGGTGAAGGGTGCATGCTGCAGGGTGATGGGTGCATGCTGCAGGGTCAAGGGTGCATGCTGCAGGGTGAAGGGTGCATGCTGCAGGGTGAAGGGTGCATGCTGCAGGGTGAAGGGTGCATGCTGCAGGGTGATGGGTGCATGCTGCAGGGTCAAGGGTGCATGCTGCAGGGTGAAGGGTGCATGCTGCAGGGTGAAGGGTGCATGCTGCAGGGTGATGGGTGCATGCTGCAGGGTGAAGGGTGCATGCTGCAGGGTGAAGGGTGCATGCTGCAGGGTGATGGGTACATGCTGCAGGGTGACAGGTGCATGCTGCAGGGTGAAGGGTGCATGCTTCACCAATCTTCCACTGTGTCCTCGTCAACAATGGTTTCAGTCAATGCTCCCTCATCCGTACAGGACAGTGTCCTCTGAGTGTGTGTCTCCATGTGTTTACGTGTCTGTTTGCGCATGTGTGTATGCGAATGCTTTAAAGTAAAACTATGTGTATGTGTGCAAAGAGTGATTGTGTGTGTAAGCAGATCATTTGCCTGTGCAAGGGAGATTTTAAAGAGCTTGTTTTTCATTTGGTCTGAAAGTTGAAATCAGGAAATGTACAAACTCTTTGTTTGATTTGTGTCTTCTAAATGTAGGTAATCTTTTTTATATATACTTAATTCAATCCCTTTGTCCAATAATAGCTTTCATCTTTAATTATTTGTTTAATCAACAACCAAAAAGTGTGAAAATGACCCATGTATGAAATTTTGCCAACTTGGATTCTTTATTTGAGTAAGTCAGAACACGTCCTTCATCCTCCGAATCTCAGAGAGAACGGACCTGAAACGACCTGCTGCTTACAGGATGTTTATTATTGTTCTTCACTCTTACACCTTCATGATTGTTATAGGTGTTGTGTTTGTGGTGTGTGTGTTGTGTATGTGTGTGTATCCTTGTATACAGCAAAAGAAACCACTGAATAAAGTTTGAAATCCTCTTCATTGCGTTACTACTCTGGGACATTAGCGACCCCTGACCACACAAGGACCTGTTGTGTAACATGACCACACAAGGACCTGTTGTGTAACATGACCACACAAGGACCTGTTGTGTAACATGACCACACAAGGACCTGTTGTGTGACATGTCCCTCTGGACAACACTGGATTTCAAAATTACCTTTTTTTAAATAATGAAACCACTATATTTGTTTTGTGGTTTTAGAAAAAAAGTTGTTTTCCCTCTTTCTAAGAACAGTCTGAACCTAAATAACTTTACTTTCTGTTGTTGTGATTCCAAATCAGCAGGCTGGTTTACCTTTTCGTTTGTGGTGAAAATATTGCTATGTATGTGGTATGTATGGTATGGTAAAATGTTGATCTTCAAGTTAACTACATACATATTCTATCTAGTGTATTCTCTATACTGTACATACACCCTGAAGATGAAATAATTGTTCCTCTGCTACTGTTTTCAGAAAGTGTATTGTTTGAGTACGTTTTTTTTCCTACATACTTGACAGTTTGTAATGTGATTTTTTTAACAAAATCGTAGTGCTGTCTCTGGTGTCATGGATGAAACACAACACATTCTTTTCTTTTTGGCTACATGATGTACTGAATATATGTTTATTTTAGGTATGACATTTCCATCTAAAGACAGACTTAATCATTCATTTAAAGTACCTTGGCTTTTGTTTGTTTTTATATCAATTGACACATTTCCCTTATAACAAAGGTGTATCTCTAAATCAACCCAAATTCAGCACTGGTCATCATTGTAAAGGATTTAATCTATGCACACTTTGAAGACTCACAGAACTTTACCCAGATTGTAATCTAGACTTTTAATATGTATATTGATAAATATATAAAATATGACATATTTATTATAAAAATCTAAACAGTTAGTGAATTGTATCAACATAAAACTATTAAATTGCTATATTAAAAAAATGATTATTTTACATAAATTTTAAAAGGCAATTCTCTAAAGTTTTCTATTATTTATGCCTGGGGTTTCCTGTCCCTCTAGATAATAGCAGTGAGACGAGGAGAGGTTGAATTATATTTGTATACAAATACTGTATTTGAATGTCCTATTCTTGATTGTATATGTCTATTGGAAAAGTTTCATTTAATATTTTTGGGGAAATAAAAAGGTTGGTAATCTGGAACATTGTTTCTGTATTAACTATTTAAGCATAACATAATCAATTATAGTACAATTTGAAAGTAATGGAAAAGTGACCTCATTTTAAGGTCCCTAGATTTGAAAGAATTACTCATGAATCAAGCATTTAATAAAATATTGAAACTGCAAATAGTGGTAATGCAACAAGTGGTTAAGGTTAATTGAACACCTTAAAATAATGTTTACGGTATCCTGTGTCACGATACTTAAAGAAAAGATACATCTTTTTTTATTATTTTTTATGTCTGACCCGACCAGTCGTGAAGCAGGGTTGCACTGTTCTTGGTGAAATCATACCAAACATTCCCCCTCTTGTTAGAAAATGAGCACTTACATTATCTTGTTTCTCAAGACTTTCTCTCAGTATCTTGATTCCAGAACCATGGAGGTCATATGGAGTTCAGCAACACATTTTTGGTACCCTTTTCATTATACTGCACAAACTAGTTTTTGCTATAATAGTCAACAAATGTGAGAAACAGCGCCCCCCAATTTTTGCCTGAACATTTACGCCTCCGGCACGAGTTTGATTGACAGTTGTTTACAGGCGATTTGCTGGAACAAGCCAATTTATTTAAACACTTACCTTATTTACAGTTTATTTACAGTTTTTGTGTTGGCTTTATTTTTCATTTCCATGACTCAACATTACCTCCTAAACTGGGACGGGGTTTAGGATGTAGGTTTTTATGTTGGAATTTCTGTATTTTCTTCGTTTTGGTTTGGAGTGTGGGTCACCGGTCTCACACTCCTGAACAGTAGGTGGCGGTCTCATAAACGTTGGTTGCAATCTGTCACAACTTTAACCGAAAAAGAAGAAGAAAAAAACCTAGACATTCTTTGCGTACTTCGTTGTTTTGTAGGCGTGACCGTGACGCAGACGCTGGTCAAAACGGCATGTATAATAGCTAGCTAATTGATATTAGCTTCATCCAAGACGTTTTCAAAACAGGAACCTAGCTACACCTCACGTCATGGTAATTATGTATGTTTTTATTTAGCTACCATGCGAAGATTTGCAGTGCACGGTTTTTGTGAAGACTACATTAGTTGCTGCAAAACTATTCTTGACAGTTTGTTAGAGCTAGCTAGACTAGCTACAGTAGCTAATTAGTTGTAAGTCCAATCATACACTACCTAGCTAGTACTTGCGAATTAGAATGTATTGCTTACGAGCTAGCAAGATCAATCATAACTTAATCTTAAATCCAAAACTGGCTCAGATTAGTCAAATACCGTAGGTGTTGTATTCGAACTAGCTTCTTGTCTGAGTGTCTGTGGTGGAACCGTGTCGCGTAGCAAGCTGATGATCAACTTGATGAGGTACTGAGCTAACAAGCATCGCTCCTCTCTGTGTAACTTTTATTCAAGACAAGACAAAAGCGAGCGGACACAGTCTTTGTAACGTTCCTTGAAGCTATTGCATCGCAGACATGAACTTCACTGAGCCAACGTGTCAGATCCCATGTGTGTTTCCAGGCCACGGGGACAGACCAGGCCGTGGGCATGAGCCTGGTTGGCTTCAGCCTCTTCCTGTTCACCTACTACACGATCTGGGTCATCATTCTGGTATGTAACATACAGACGTGATCGGTAGCCTACAGTAACAGTATACCCTATCAGTTTACTTCAGTGCTTGTATTAATTGTATCTGCCGGTAGTACTATAACTATCACTAACCCTAACCCAATACTGCTAGTTGTGTTTTAGCTTTAGTAAAACAGTTTTTTACGTATTTACCACATTAAGTTAATCTTGGTTCTGTTGCAGCCCTTTGTGGATGGTGACCATGTTGTACACAAGTATTTTCTTCCGCGGGAGTATTCTGTTATCCTGCCTGGGATCGCAGCCCTCCTGCTGCTGCTCTTTATCGGTGAGCTGCTTCATCACACAACATCCTCACTGCTTCATCACACAACATCCTCACTGCTTCATCACACAACATCCTCACTGCTTCATCACACAACATCCTCACTGCTTCATCACACAACATCCTCACTGCTTCATCACACAACATCCTCACTGCTTCATCACACAACATCCTCACTGCTTCATCACACAACATCCTCACTGCTTCATCACACAACATCCTCACTGCTTCATCACACAACATCCTCACTGCTTCATCACACAACATCCTCACTGCTTCATAACACAACATCCTCACTGCTTCATAACATCCTCACTGCTTCATAACATCCTCACTGCTTCATAACATCCTCACTGCTTCATCACACAACATCCTCACAGGAAACAGGAGCTCGCTTCATCTTCTTCATGCACATAATAAAGTTTAACTTTTCTATGTTATGGATTAGTACAATAAAGAGGTTGGGATTTAGTTTAACCTAATCGGGTCATCAGTAGTGTTTGGTTGATTAGTTACAGCTTCACATGAGGAAGTACATTCTGAGATTTTAAAACAAACACTTGAATTTCTTTCATCATTTGTATTGGTGTTGGAACATAGGTATTAACATGGAAAAAATAGCTCACACAACTGAAAATGTCTTTGAATAAAAAAAGGACTAAACTTGCTTACATAGCCAGAATAACCTTCCCTCTCCTCTCTACAGGGACATTTATAGGTGTGGTCACTTGGAAAAATCGCAAACCAAAGAAGGTGGACTAAAATGCAAGCTGTCAGCATGATGAGATGTGTCTGCTTGCTGTGCTATTAGTGTCTCTAGAACCTCTTGGTTATCCTCATTCCCTCAGGGTTAGCGGTCTGGCCTGTGCCACCAGCTGAACACTCAAGACCCAGACAATCTAGATGACGGGAGAATTGTGACAGGATTTGTTGAAGAACTGCTCAATAATTTTTTATCACATTTGTCCTTCAATAAGAATGCCTACAGTCTTGTTGTGATGGTGTGTACTGAAGAATTCTGTCATTAACCACTGATCAATTAACAATAATAAAGATTACAAATAATGATTACTCTATTGCTTTTATTTTGTTTTGAATGTTCTAAATATAATTAACAATTTGCTATATTAGCTCCTGGTCATATTTCCATGAGCTAGCAAGGTATAGATCAAACATTGTTTATTATATTTAGAACATTTAAAACAGTATAAAAGTCATATAGAAAACATTATTTGTAATCGTTATTATTGTTAATTGATCAGTGTTTAATGACAGACCTCTTCATTAGTGTTATCTACTCTAAAAGGTGGTGTGTTTCATAGACGTCTGTGAGGATGAACAGGTCCAGATATATGTTCCACTTGTTAGGACATGTTATTCTAACCTGAAATGCTTCTTTATCAAGAAAGTCCTTTTTTTAATTGTCATTATTAATGTGTTTACACTACATGTTAGGAAAGTTCATACTTCATTAAAAAAATCGAATGTAAACACAACTGCAACATCACTTTGAAGACTCCTGAAGAATTATTATCTTCTTAACGGTCCAAACATAGTTTTTCTTGTCCAGTCAACTAGCTAATGGGAAACTAAAAGCTAAATTGACAGAAAGCTTTTATTTTATTTTTTAACAAATCCCATTCTATAGAGAGTCATTCTATAGTATAGACATGTCTACTTTGATCACATATAGATAATAGTTCTGTTTCAGCTGCATAGAGCATAAGAAAGTCTCTGCTCTGGGCTGGTGTTCTCACAACAGTCAGGGTGAAGCCTGTGACTGTAGTGAAACTTGGAAGTAAGCTGACATTTGCAAATGGGAAAACAAGGCCTGAGTCATCCTGCAGAAAACACGTTTCTCAATGAGATGTTTCTGGCACATACACATTTGTGGCTTACTGTGGTTCATTGAATGCCTTGTTTTCAGTGTAACTTGCTTTCACACAGGGTGTTAGGATGGTTGTAGATGTGTAGCCTACAGCTTCTCAGTGTTTCATTCTTGTTTGCCGTTGTTTATAACATACATACATTATTTATTTATCACTAACATACTTATTTAGCTGATATTTGAAGAATTCTGAACCACTGGAGTTTGAAGTACACACCCTTATAATGTGTTTGTCAGAATCGTGGATTAGACTATATCATCGTCATGAACGTGAGCCTGAGTCCAGGACATATCGATAGATTCCGCTCCGTGTTGCTGCATCACCGCTTGCGCTCATTCACAGAAACAACGGATTCATTTGGCATGGAGGGAGTGCTCTGATAACTCGTATCCTTCTGAAGAGTGAGGCAGGAACGACCTTCATTACCGGCCTCGATGAGTCTAACTGAGGCAAGTATTTGTGATTTTATCTCAGCTATGTCCGCGTCTATGAATTTATAATAATATAGGCTACATGAGATTACAATTGAGAATCAGATGCTATTATTTACGCGCATGGCGAGAAACTTGTTTTACGCGAGCGATCGGAACATCACCGGCCACTAGAAGATTTCCATTGGAGGTAGGCTAAATCCATTGAAATGCCCCAATATGGACATAATACCATAGTTGTGGCTCTAAATGAGATGGTTTAAATTCAGATGATTAGAGTCTGTTGAGTGGTCAGAAGTGACAGTGTCCGGAGGTGATGAGGACTGTGGCCTGTCCTAAACAGCCATTCAGACGGGTTCTCCACAGACCATCTGACCCAAACTGAAGTCATTGCTGTAACCCCTCAGCAGGAATGGAGAATTTAAGGGGCGGATCCAGATTTTGTTACTTTGATTATAGATTGGCTACTTAAAGCACAATAGTTATTATTCCACACAGCAACGACTCAATAGTTATAGAATAGATCATAAAAGGTTTTTGCTGATGCTTGAGTTAACTGCAACATCCAGGCACTTCACATGATACCTCTCTTTCCTTAAGTACCAGTTGTCAAGGAGACAAGCTGGTTGATTCATTATCACTGGTTGTATTTACATATCTCATTACGGTGAGAATACATTTAGGTGAGATGGACAGAGAATGAGAGTGAGTAGTTACACCCACCTGCTTGTTTCAAACATTGGAAATGCATTGTGCCAAAGTTAATCAATATCCCGCCGATACAAGTTTCCATTCTCTGCACCCAGTAAGCTTCAATAGTGCCACAGCGCTGTCAGGACAGAATGCTTGTTGCTAGGCAGGTTTACATAGCAACACAATTGTTTATTGCTGGGAAGAATACCTGAGACTGGAACACGTCTCAGGTCAACTTTACTAGCTTTGTGCAAAGGGTGAAAACATCTGTTGTTTGACGTGTGCATACAACATAGAACTCTATAGAGCTACTGTTGTGTGAAGTGTGTGTGCGTGGAGTTATGGTTGTGTGAATTGTGAAGCATGTGTGTTGCAGGTTTAAGCGGTGTGTGTGTACCTGTTTAAAGTGTGTGTGTGTTGCAGATGGAGATGTCCAGGGCTGTGGGTCCAGGGCCACCCCAGCGCTCTCGCACGGTGAAGAGGAGGCTGTGGGGAGGCCTGAGACAGCAGTGGAAGCTGTTGGGCCTGTTTGAGATCGACCAGCAGCACGACTTCTACAGCCTCACCTGCATGATGAAGGAGGGCCTGGCTGCCGCCGTGCAGAACACCATCGA